>NC_090929.1:127182414-127482414 GCF_040938575.1 Ambystoma mexicanum | reverse complement strand
AGTAGAGAACTGTGTATTGTTTGACTATAATATTATTATTTTTTTTTTTTATTGCTCATACATTATCTTTACAAGTTAATAAATGTAGATAAATACTAAACAAGAGTGAGAGCATTTTTAATGTGTTTCTATTTGAGTATAACAGCCACTATAATGCAAGTGGTTTACTGAAACTGTAGGGGAGATACTGGTAACATCTAATGTTAACAAAAACACAACAAATGGTTAAAAAGCATAATGCATATATTCACACAGAAGGTGGACCCAAAACAATATTGCTGTCCAATAGTAAGTCTGCCCGGTTCTTAGGGGTAGTAGATTTTCTTGCACTAAAGTGCAGTGACCCAACCTCCAGAGGGTCCTTCTGGTACAGCAATACAGTCTTTAGACCACCCTTGGGGTGATGGATATGCTCCGGTATACAGGGTATGATGCAGATCATGACAAGCACTGTTGTCTTTTTAATCAATAAACCTCTTTTTTTCTGGTTTTCCCTTGAATTGGGAACTTTTTTTTTGGTGTTGGCCGTGATATGCCACCTTGCAGCTGTAGCTTCTGTTTAGCGAGCATGTCGTTCTCCCATCCTAGTCATGTTGCTCTGCCTTTTGAGGGCTGCTACAACCTGGATGATTATAGAGGGGTGGAGTAGGGGCAGTGAAGTCTTACTGGAAGGCTTGCATCTCCTTACTTGACTTTAATATATGCAGTACATGCTAGCCAATGTTTTCACTGTTCTCCCCCTGTCCCCCTTGCACCAAGTTGGTGACTATGTTCAAATGCGGTCATATAACTGCGGGTGATGTCACTTCCCTATATTTGGGGACCCACCGGGAAATTCATAAGTAGACTCCCCTGGTTCCTGCCCCTGCCCACCAAAAGCACCTCCTCATGGGACCTCTTTGAGCTCACTTTATTCAAGCCTTACCATCAAACATTGCACTCAAGTGCCTGCCAATGTTTTCTTAAAGCTGTCATATGGGAGTTAATGACTTAATTGGAGTTGCAACTGCACTACTGGTGTAATAAAAATGTCTTATGCAGGTCCGCCTTCAGCCACTTGGTTAATGAGTACTATGCCCGTCCTTTACTGAAGTCCTGTTAAAAACTAGCATTGGCAAAGCCAGCAGTTTTCGCTTGTTTATAAGTATTAGGCATTTGCGATGCACTGCTATTGATGCCCAGGTACTCGCACCATTTTGCTCCTGCTACTATCAATAACCAGTTAATCCCACCACTGCACTGCTTGGCAAGTGCCTTTCCCATGCCTGCACAAAAGCCCAAACTGTTGGCATTGCCAATGCTCACTGTATGGGTGATCTAGATGTTCTACTTTCAAAGTGATGGGTGGACAAGATGTTTTCCAGATGATATGGGTGGGAACGGTATATGATGGTTATACAGGAAGGTCTGTGGCTTTGGAGATGTCCATGACTCAAGTCATCACAGGAAGTGGACATATCCTAAAATGAAATAGGCATGTTTCATTGCATTCCTATAACACTACTATTTAAGTACGAAAGGTGTTCACCTTTTATGCCTAGGAATCGGTAACAAAACATGTCCTGTGTGACAGCATGTAAGTACAAGACATTTTACAGTATGATAATAAGAGGTTCGTGTAGTCTTGTTGGACTTCAAAGCCACTGGAATTCTGTTCACGGCAATGTTTATTTGAAGTAAGTGCAGCAAATTGTGTTTTCAAGGAATAAAAAAATATATACAAAGGGTGGGGACAGCATCCATCTTCTGAATAAAGTGGGTGGATTCCGCCCACTCGCATGTTCCTTGGTTGTGCACTGGGTTCTCGATGGAAACAGTGCAGATCAGTGCTTGAATTGGAAGCACTGCTACAAAGCCACAGACCTGCCTTTATAACTCTTATAAACTGTTCCTACCCAGGCACAGGCCCCAGATCACTGAACCTGACCCCCTGCACTGACCCCATTCTGTTTCCCTCTGCAAGGGACAGTGCAGAGGGCCAGGGTCTGGGACCTGGGACTCCAGATATTTTGTCCCATCACTCCCCTGATCCCTCATTATTGCTTATGGCAGACGGAAGAGCCCAAGGTTCAAGATGCCCGTTTTAGATTATACTAGAACGGGATAGTCTGGATGAAGGTTTGAGGAGTTGGCATCTGGAGGGGCCTTTTGTGTATACATGGCGTCTGGGTGGAGTTTTTGTGAAGATGGGTTCTGTATGGGACTTTGTAGAGGTGGGTGAGGGAAGGGCTTTTGAAGAGGTGGTGTGGGGTGTGGATGGGGATTTTGCATAGTTGTTGTTTAGTTGGCCTTTGCGTGGGGTGGATTCTGATTTGATGCAGCTTTTGCAGAGGTGGGGCCCAGAGCAGTATATTGCATGCGAGGAGGAGAGGGTTAACGATGGAAAAGTATTTTTGTAGGTGGAGAATCTGATTCTACCAATTTGTGATCATGCAAGGGAGCACGACTTGGCGAAATATCCTCTTGGGCTCTCGTTGTACCACTACACTCTGTAGCAGTAGCCAGTGGCTTTCGTGTATTTTAAAGTGGATGGGCATACATATTTTCCCTGAACTGGTCTGAGCAATACCAAACTAACACAGGGGTTCACTGGCCCTGTCACTGGCTTTCTTCCCCCAACAAAAGATTTACAATTATGGTTTGAAATTGTGGAGCACACATTTCTGAAGGGTTTGGTAGAAAGCCATACTATTTACATCTGTTTTGAGGGGAACGTTTTGACTCCTGTGAAGTCATCACTGATTCCTCAGTGATGATCTCCTCCCACATGGCCTCGGTACGGCACCCGCTACCTGATCCTGACCCTGGGTGCATGCCTAGATTGAGTACTTCACCGGCTTTATTCGACTCACCAGATCCTATCATTAACATGAGTGTTGGGGAACCGGTTGTGATATCTCCTGTGGTTTCGCCCCTTCTTAATCAGATTCGTAAAAAAAAAAGTCCAATGGAAGCAAGAAAACAAAACAAAAAATCAACCAGCTCCAAAACATAATTGTCGAAATTCTTCTCTTATGTTCAACAATTGCATATGTCTGAGGATATTATTGATTTGAATACTCAGGTGAATTCCTTAATGGAAGCAAGGGCTAACCTTGTACCTTCCTCAGGCTCTAAGGGGGAAGCGGCTACAAGCTAGCACCTCCACAGTTCGGACTACGGGGAGGGCCGTGGAGACTCATATTTCCAACTGGGAAGACCTTGCCTTTGCTTCTAAACCAACGAACAATACGGTGGGTCCTAACACAATGCCTACTTCAGTCAGAAAACCACCTCAGAGGCTGGGAGCTACTAGCAATGTCGTACCTCTGTTAAACTCTCAGCACTCCACGTCGATATCTTCTGTGAATTACATGAATGCTAAACAAACTAAAATTACTTCATTCTTTTGTTTGTGCCTTATTGTGCTAGACTGACCCTCTGCTGCACTGTACTAGTTTGGCCCTACGCTCTAGGCTGCGCCCAATATGTTCTAGTGTGTTAGCTTGACCATATGCTGTGCTGTATTTTTTTTATTTTTTATTATTTTATTTACATTTATAAAGCGCTCCCACAGCCCACAGGCATTGAGGCGCTGTTACAAGAATTTTGTTTTTCTTAGTTGCGTAATTGTGTTTTATTTTTTTGTGTGTCTTAGTTACGTATTTATAACGCGCTTAAACACCCAGAGGTTTCTAAGCGCGGACCTGGGGATCGAACCTGTGTTGCTTCGTGTCGTCTTGCTTCCAAGACGCGCACGCTGCCGCTGAGCTATCCTCCTGGGACGGGGGATAGCTGTACTAGCTTGGCCCCATGCTTTTCGATCGCCCTAATGTGCTCTATTGTGCTAGCCTGACCCTATGCTGCATTGTACTAGATTGGCCCTACGCTTTAGGCTGCGCTCAATATGCTCCAGTGTGTTAGCCTGACCTTATGCTGCACTGTAATACTCTGGCACCTGTTCACTGGCTACACCCCATTGTACTAGCCTAACCTATTGCTGCATTGATGTGTTTATAGTACTAGTTGAGGCTGCAACATCCTTCTGATATCTAGTAATAGCCAGCCACCTTTCCTGTATGCCACTACCTAGTTACTCCTATACTTCCACACTTGCCATCTTCAGGCATCCGCCTATACCAGCCTGGTTATGACTTCATCTGTGTTTAACCTGCCCAGGTGTTCCTTAGTCATCCTCGCCACATTTACTGCCCTAATTGCAATGGCAGCCACTCACTACAGACTCCCGAAAGCAGGGGAACTGTCTAATAAAATGTATACCCAGCCTCTTACCAATGACACATTAGTGTCTACCCATCGGAATCAGATTTGCCCTACTACCTTAAGAAACCTTAAATTAGGCTCCAGAACATTTATTCAACCACCTGCCTACTCCAAGCTAGGTCACTCTAAAACAGAACCTACATGAGTTACGCACCATCATCCTAAAAGCAAACCTAACCTGGCTCAGAAACTCCATACTAAAGTATCTGAGACCAAGAATAATGTTGAACATACTAGCGCCCTTACGAAAGCAACACACAACCTCCAGGGAGGCCTCATCAACGCTAGATCACTTATAGCCCATGCCTCTGAAATTGCAGACGACATAACTTGCAATCAGCTTCACTTCCTAGCAGTGACAGAAACATGGCTGCATAAAGCAGCATGTCCAGCCCTCATGCTCGCCATCCCTCCTAACTATACCATCTTTAGAAAGGACAGAGAAACGTCCAAAGGTGGCGGCAAAGCCTTCATTTGTAGAGCCGACCTAACTATCAAAGAAACTGACCATATGTCCATGCCCTCAGCAGAACTACTCTCCCTTAAACTAGATATTGCTGCCTCACGCACTATTACTGTACACCTTATTTACAGACCTCCAGGCCCACTAGGTTCTTTTGAAGAAGACATAACCACTCTTCTTAACACCAACACCAAACTAGCGACACAAATCCTTTTGGGTGACTTTAACTTAGGATATAACGATCCTAACACCTCAATCCTAGCTAACAGTATACTGGAAGCAGGCCTTACTATGGGAAATATAGGCCCCACACACATCAAAGGCCACATTCCGGACTGGGTGACAGATATCAACTGCACCTCAATCGTAACAGCTATTGAACCTTGCGTATGGACTGACCATCACCTTATCTTGCTGACCATCTCGGACCTACTGCAACCTAAAACATCGAAACCTCAGGCACCTCCTGCCTTTACACGCTGTAAAAAAACATAACAGTCGCCAATCTCCTACCTCTAATTCAGCCCATCACCAACTATGCCAATCTTACCAACAACCCTAATGACTTGGTTGACCTGTACAACAACACTATCAATGCCGCCATCGACACCATTACCCCAAGCTTAAAAGCCTCCCCCTCTAACAAAAACACCCTCACCACACTCACTAATAACTACAAGCAACAAATCATTCAAGCAAAAAAAAAAGAGCCCTTTAATGACAGAATTAAAAAATCTAACTCTAACACTAGGGAAATCCTCACTATCCTCAGAGAATTGGAATCCCCTATCACACCTAAAGACTTGTGCACCAAAGATAAAATCTGGTGTACTAACATTCAAAATGCTTTATGCAATAAAATCACTGCTACAGAATAAAATTACAGCCAAATGCTCTTCCCTCCATAACATTGCACTCTCTACACAAGAAGCCATCCTAAAGGAACTCGCTATTAACTAAACCTCTCAATTAATTCAACTTTAGAGCTATCTCTATTGAAGAAGCCATGAATATCATTACATCTCTCAAACCTTCGAGATGTCTTGGTGACTCTTGTCCAGCCACTATTATCAAGGAAGCTGCAAATGAACTAGCCCCTTTTGTCACCACCTTCATTAACTCCTCATTCTATTCATGCTCAGTACCCACCAACCTTAAAGGTCCCTGGATATTACCCCTACTAAAAAAAAAAAAACTTAGACCCTAATGTCCCTACAAACTACAGACCCATCACGACAGTCCCATTCCTCCTTAAAATCTTAGATAAAGCTGCCTATTTACAGATTCAATCCTACCTGGAGATTAACAACTTACTGGGCACTAGACAATCCGGTTTTAGACCAAGACATGGTACTAAGACGGCCCTTCTCGATCTCAAAAACCAACTAGATGAGCGTAAAGACAAAGGAAATATATCCATTCTACTTCTCCTGGATCCATCAGCCGCATTTGACTTCGTAGATCACAAAGTACTGTTCAATCACCTTAAATCAGCCGCCAACTTCTCCACCAAGGCCACGGCATGGATAAATTCCTTCCTAGACAATAGAACTATTAGTGTTTTCCCCCATCTCAGCAGCCGACCCTGTCCCTATCACTTGTGGTGTCCCCCAGGGGTCATTTGTCTCCCCTACTTTGTATAATATTTTTACAAAGCGCCCCTTTGATATCTTGGACAAACGGGGTATCTCATACACTAACTATGCTGATGACACCCAGATCCTCATCCCAATCCAAGGAGACTACGACAAAGACACCGCACACATAAACAAAATTTACCAAATTATTCAAACCTGGATGGCCACTCACAGTTTATCTTGATGACGATAAAACCAAGCTACTTATCATTGGCTCCACTAGCAAACTCAACAAACTCCCCCACCTATACAAAACTATTTCTATCAATGGTATCAAAATTAAAGTAGCCAATGAAGTCAAAACGCTAGGATTTTACCTAGACTCAGCTCTCAACCTTAACAAGTAAGTTAATACTACAGCTTCAGCAACTAGCTACACCTGCAAGTTAGTTCATGCTTGCAAACCTTTTCTTTCTACAGACAGCTGTATCACCATAGCACAAGCCCTCATTCTTTCAAAACTAGACTACTGCAATGCACTCTATCTAGGTACAAGTAAAAGCAACATTCATAAACTTCAAACTTTGCAAAATAATGCCCTCAGGACAGCACTAGGTATCCCTAAAGGTCTCCACATTTTTGACCGAAGCAGAAATATCAATTGGCTATCTATCAATGACCGTATCAAACTTAAATCTCTGAACATCACACACAACTGTACAACAAAGCACCTGCATACCTCATTGAGAAATTTACTAGGTTCACATCAGGCCGCCCTATCAGAAAGGGCCAAGTTAATAGCATCAGAATCCCCAACTTCATCTTGAAAAGAACTGGAGGGTCTAGCTTCCCGGTAATGGCTGCTAACCTGTGGAATTCTATCCCGGGAAAAAAGGGTGGTTGTTCCTAAAAAGGTAATTTAGGAACTCCCGTCCCCTGCACACTCTATTAAATTATTGATCTGTTTTACAGATAATAAAGTAATCTGAGGTTCTTTTAAATTGTTTAGTACCAGTATTTGGTGAACAAAGAAATTCAATATAACAATTTTGTAGAGCATAACAATCGTAATTTATTATTATACAATCTTTTAAGCCCAACGCGTTTTTGAGTTTGCACTCTTCTTCAGGGGCAACATCACAGTTCCTTCAACATTTCTGAAAAGAATAGAAAAAGGTACAATTTACCATTTTGTTTGTTAGTTGTGCTTCCCTAATTAAGAAAGTAAAAATACCAATCAGTTAACTATCTGATTTAACTTTTGAAATCAACACGTCCATTTAGCAATTTAAACCATTGTTTTAGACAATTATGAACAATAAACGAGAGCTTCTCCACTTAATGCAGTAAACATCAATACTTTTAGTGATTATCGACTCTTTACAAAATCAGAGATCTAGGGGGAGTCCAGTCAGATTTAGGGTAGTCCTGTCACCAGATACTTAAAACCAAGTTAATCAGGTAAGAAGGTCACTTACCACCAGTGGAGAAAGTACGTTGGACAGAATTTATTCTGAGGTGGTGCATCCGCGCATTACTAGGGTAATCAGTCCAAATACTGGTAAAGAGTAAAGCTATAGATGAGAGAAAGTATCAGCGGTAAATAGAGTGTACTGTGGAATAAAGTCCACTTATAAAAAATAATAAAGATATACACTTACAACTGAGTCAGTCAGGAATGTACTGTGGTCAACCCAGTAACAAAGATAGAATTTCAGGAAAAAACTCCTTCCGGCATTCAAACTGCAAGATAGAGAATGAATAATAGTGTAAGCTCGATAGAAGAAAAAAATATAGTTAAAGATCCGCCGGCGCCCGGCTGTCCAATACTTACATTGAGATGGTCAGAGCGAGGGAGTCATGGTGGAACTCATCCCGCCATAGGAGGATGTGCTGCCATCATGAACAACCTATCCCGGACCCACTTGGAGCCATTCCTTCCACATGTTTAAAACTAATGTCAAACTCTGGCTACAAACCAACGACTGCTAACACCTCTTCTCCTACAACAAACCATTTATTGCCGGTTCCCTTGTTATGCCCGTTTGTAATTATATAGTTAAGCCTTCTTTTGTAACATACGAAATGCAAGATATTTATAATTATAAGTTATGCCTATAACTGTAACACAAGAAACGTTAAGATGCCTATGCAATCGTTCTTCCTTGCAACTGTAACATAAGAAATGTAAATAATCATGTAAGTGTAACACAAGATGTCTTCATGCGCCCAGTTGCCTAACGGCCCGGTTGCGCTCTATAAATCAACAATACAATCCTCGCAGCCTATTCCATTATCCGTGGTAACAACTGATCAAAATAACCAGGTACTGTCTAGGGAACAAACATCACAAGGGTTCCCCTCCCAAACAACAAGACTGGTGGCAGCCCCAACCTGTAATAGAGACATCGGGCTGGGAATGGCCAGTAATGTGACTGATCGATAAAATTATAAGATCGTGGGATGGGAATACATCAACCAAGAAAATGGATTGAAATTTCAGAATAGAACTAAACTGTTGGAAATTTTTAAACTGATCCCAGTGTTGAGGTATATGCAGTAAGAAGACATTGAGTACATATCTTTGTCAGCAGTGCCCAACCATCGAATAATTTCCCCCTTTCATTCTAGTATTATTGCCAACATTGTATGGGAGCAGCGAAGATCTTTCTATCGAAAGACGCTGCAAGGGTCAACGGGGTCTGTGATCTCTTCTATATACCAGCCCATCGACTCTCCCCCCACACTTAACGCGATCGCTCAGATCACAGACCTGTTTGGTGAGGGACAGGATTGGTCCTGGGTTGATTCAGTAGTTAAAACATTTTCTGCCTTACAACAAGGATTGACTTTACCCTTACCTCACGTCTAAGTGTTATCATGGAATGTATGTGGTTTAAATAATCTGTATAAGGTGTTTTACAATTCAGATTTTATGAGATCTGCTAATGTTTTGCTTTTGCAGGAAACCATGGTAACCTTTTACAGAGATCTTAAGGGGTATCAGGCCTATACTTCCACTGCCACTCGAGCCGACAAGGGCCGGCCGAGTGGTGGTTTGGTTATAGCTAGTGATGCAGCTTTGGACGTAATAACTAAGTTGTTTTATAGTGCAGCAGGAGTTATGGCAGTACTAATCATGGATAAAATTAGAAGAGCAGACATTTTGGTGGTGAATGTATATTGGAACCCTGCTAAACTATCTATTCATTTGGCGCTGTCAACATTTTTGAATCTTGGTTAATGGAGGGTTTGGAGCATCATATAATCTTGGGGGGTGACTTTAATTCAAATTGTGGGGAAGGGGCCAGATTAAATTAAGCTATTGCCTTACCGCACCGTTCCCTAATCAGTTTTGACAGGGGGGGGTACTATATCTCAGCAATTCAAATCTAAATGTAGACCCTTGAGTTTTTATGATCCTCGCCAAGGTGACCATTTAATGATCTACTTTTCTTTTCATCATTTCACCCATCAGCTGATTTCGACCCTTGGCTTGTCTCTCGGTAGATGGAGGTGGCTTTTCAGTATGATGGAACGAGGGTTTGAGCTACAAATTTACACATCTGTTGGCAAACGCAATCGAAAATGCTAGGGTCAGAGGTATGGGACAAGGGTCCTCTAGGGGGTCAATGAAGGATCTATATTTGATTGTTAGGGAATGGATTGCACAGAAGGCACAGGGGGTAAAAAGTGAGAAATGTACAATGTAAGAATTGCTGCCTCTAAAAGAGTTAAACATGCATCCATAATACAACTACAATTAAATGGTCTACTTTTAAATGATTACATTCTTGTTAAAAAGTCAAGTCGGTGAACTATGATATATATATAATGATTAATAACCATAATATATTGAATAATCTTTTGGCGAAGAATTCACACCAATTTTGGCCCTGTATAAATGATGGTATAGGGGTTTTTCAATCACAGGCCGATTGCTCAATTGCAGAGGATACTTGGGTATACTTTCATAAGTGCAAGTATGATATACCTAGTAGGTCGAGGGGATTGCATGATCCCACACAGAGTCCGTTATTGGAGGGAGAACCCCCTTGATTGAAGGACAACCTTATTTGGGCTATTGCCAAAATGAAGCCTTGAAGGGCCTCTGGCCGGGGGGCACTCCATCCTTTGGTATTGAATAAAGCACCAACTTTATGGTCGGAGCTACTAAGGTCTTGCTTTGTCCACATTTTTTGAGACCCATAGGATTCATACCCTCTGGTCCCAATCCATTATTATTCCAATGTATAAAAAAGGAGATCCAACTATTCCATCGAACTATAGACCCATAGCACTTATTGATGCTACTATTTAGGTCCTTGCTACACTTTTACTAAGGGATCTTAACTTAGCTTTGCATCAGTTTTGCTTACTTTCCGGTTTCCAAGTTGGTTTTCAACAGAATATGAGCAGGCAAAAAGAGAGGGCGCGGGCCCTATCTACATGGTCTCTTTGGATAGGTTGTGCGCCTTCGGCTGCGTCGTCTGCTCTATTTTGAGGACAAAGTTGATTAAACTCAATATTCCGGCAAAGTTGGTGCAACTTATTGCTTTATTGCATGACAGTTCCTCTCTTAAGATCAGACTCACACGAGAAGGAGCAATGAACAGGTCTGTTCCTTCAGACCTGGGATTTAAACAGGCATGTATTCTGGTGCCCACTCTTTTCAATCTTTATGTGAGTGATATAGACTAACTATGGAAGGCCAACAATATGGTTCCGGTTAGGTCGGGGCATCTGAGGCTTCTTTGACTCACTTTTGCGGATAACGTCATACCTTTTGATAGGACTCCCATGGGTCTTCAAAATAATTGACTTGTTCTGTCAGTATGCTCTAAAAAACAACTTGGTGGCCAATGGGAGCAAATCAAAGGTGGTGATCTTCACTAATAAATCTAATCTGAAATCAATGTGGTGGTTCATTAGTAAGGAAAGAGTTGAGCATGTAACATCTGTACGATATTTCGGATATAATCTCTGAATGCTCCTTCCAGCGCCATGTGGATTGACAGCTCACAGCAAAAGCTGCTACCATACATTTCACAAATGAAACATTTGCTGTCTAAATTGTGTACATTCTCGATCTTACTGTTATTGGGATACTATCTGGGGAAAATAGAGCCAGTCCTTCTTTATGGGCTGGATCTTTCCACTGTGGATTTAGGGGATGATCTGAATATGTTGCAGGGTCTTCTATGGAATAAGGTACTGGGATTGGCCTTCTCAGTCCCTAATTCCTTTATCTGTCATGCGCTTGCCCCGGTTTCACTGAAAGCTCGATACCTATGGAGGCAGTTATTGAATTATACAAAAATCCTACAACCCCCAGACAATTCTCTATATGTCGATTTGCACAAAATGGGGAAGGATGCTTCAGTGTTTACACTTGATATCTTTATACATAAGATGCAGGATCTACTGCGAAGCATCGACTCTTCGGAAGAAGAACTGATCCATCGTCCAGGCAAGGTTAAGTTGAGACTCTTTAGAGAGAATTGGAGGTTGACCCTTGAGACAATGTTGAATACTTCTATATATTCAGAATACATGAAATTTCCAAACAAAAGATCTAAACTTCTGTTGTACCTTAGATGCTTTCCATGTAATAAATTGCTAACTATGTATATGCGTTTTAGGTTTAACCAACTTCACACGCAGGAAGGGAACAAGAATTGGAGTTTTTAGACACAGCAGCAAAAGTGGACTTTTGACACTTTTGTAATATTAAAGATCCGTTGGAAATGGTTGCGCCATTGGGTTACCGAATGTTGAGTTACATTCGTTAAGGTATAAAGTAAATTATTAAGATTATTATTGCATTGGCTCTGAGGTCTTGCAGAACTTGGGTCCAGGCTCATGTGGGGAGAGAAGGTTTCCTTAATTATTGCTTTGTGTCGCTTTCATTTGCATTTATAACGCACCTATAAACAAGTGTTTCAAGGCGCGATGAGGCAAGGGAGGGGCACCAGAGGGAAGAAAAAGACAAAAATCTTACTAGGCCAGGTGACATTGAGATCGTGCAGGGGAGGGGGAAAGGGTAGTGCAATACATGGGATCAACGGTGAAATAATTAAAATAAATAAGAACAATAGGTACAAGTGCAGCCAGCATGTGGCACGTTCAGGGGTATGTGCGGACGTCCAGTGTCAAGAGCTGGTAGGGGACTGTAGGGATTCAGAAACTGCCCCCAAGTGCAGGTGTTTGCCGGGAGGCAGTGCAGGTGTGCAACTGGTGGGGGAGGGGACCTGGGCCCGAGATCAGAGGGTAGCCAGGTGACCAGTGCAGTTTCAGTCAGGAGTTCAGTAGGGGAGAGGAGGAGGAGGGAAGGCAGAAGCAAATAGGAAGGTCTTGAGGTTCTTCCAGAACCGGAGATGGTTCTCAAGTTTCAGGGAGGCTGTTCCAGGAGGAGGTCCCAGCCGAAGATAGAGATCTACCACCATCTTGTTGCTTGGAGGAGCGACTGACCTTGAGGGAGTTGGAAGCAGGTGAGTGAAGAGCTCGACAAGGAAGATATTTAAGAAGTGAAAGTTGAAGGTATTGAGGCTCCAGGCCCCAGAATCCCCTGTGGATAATGCAGAGGGTTTTAAACTTAATCCTTGCAGCCACTGGGAGCCAGTGCAGAGATTTGAGTCTTGGAGAGATACGATCCCTGGGCTTGAGGCCACGGACAAGTCTTGCGGTCCTGTTCTGCATGAGTTGCGGAGAGTAGAAGCAGGCAGATTTAGAAAGAGGCTGTTGCAGTAGTCCAGCATAGAGAGAACCAAAGCTCTGGAGACTGTGAGCTTCTGGGGCAAGGAGACGAAAGTAAGAATACCTCTGAGGAGGTGCAGCTGGTAGTGTGACTTCTTAGAGACGTCAGAGATGTGAGCAGAGAAGGAGAGTGTGGAGTTGAAGATGACCCTGAAGCTTTTAGCCTCACAGGTGGGAGCAGGAAGAGGGCCAAGAGAGGCTGGCCAGAGAGCGGCAGGAAAGGAGGGAACAAGTGTGCCGATGAGGAGAATCTCCGTCTTACTGGCATTAGGTCAGAGATCATTGGCGGCACACCAATCTTGGATAGCAGACAGTCAGAGACGAGAGAAGGAGAAGAGGTGGTGGAAGGGAGCATGAAAATGAGCTGAGTGTCATCCGCATAGCACTGAAAGTTGAGGCAGAGAGCAGCAACGAGGTTGGCAGGAAGTGCCAGGTATTGGTTGAACAGCCAGGGAGAGAGGCTAGACCCCTGGGGAACACCACAGGTAGAGATAGATGAGAGGAGGGACCCAAGTTGGACCTGGGAGGGTCGATCAGAGAGGAAAGAGGTCAGCCAAGCCAGGGCCTGATCGGTGATACCCAGGATATCACGGAGACGGTTGAGCAGGATGTCATGGTTGACCATGTCAAAGGCAGAAGAGAGATCAAGTAAGATGAGAACACAGGGGGTATTGGAATCAAGTTTGGAGAGCAGGTCTTCACTGATATTCAGGAGAGCGGTTCCCATACTTCTGGCAGCTCTGAAGCCAGACTGATGGTCATGGAGACAACCAACTGATTCAGTGTGAAGATTAAGGTGGGAGATGGCCAGCTTTTCCAGGAGTTTGCACAGGAAAGGAGTGATGGAGACATGGTGGTAGTTAGCCGGGCAGGAGGGGCTAACTGAGATTGAAGCATTAATGTAATTATCACTTATATAAAGTGCATTTCCTAATTTTTCTTCTTTATCAATTGTTTGATGTTTTTATGAAGGTTTCTTCGATTTCTTTTCCTTTGTTTTGTGTGTAATGTTTCCTGTAAACTAAAGCACAATCAAACATTTAAAAAAGAGACCCTTTCGCAGTCCTAAGAAATTGCTGTTTGCAAGAGACATTTTTTCCATCCTTAAGAAATTGCTGTTTGAAAGAGATACTTTTTTCATCCTTAAGAAACTGAGAGAGACACTTTTGCCATCCTACATAAATAATCTAGGGGAATGGAACCACCCTCCTTGGGAAATACTATTTTTTTTTTTTGGGATTTTTCAATTTGATTTAATTGTGAACACTTTTTGCCAAACCTAAGTCAGAGACATTTCCTTGCACCCTTAGTAGTTCATTTCTAGTGTAAGGGTATGTTTTGGACACAAGGACAGATATGTTTTGACGACGAGACACATACTGATATTTCGTTTACATCTTTTAGGCTGGGAACTCTCTTTAAGATGGGGACAAAGAGGCCTTTATCCAACCTTTTTATTTTAAGAGAGATATCTGATAATGAAAATATTACATCTTTGTGTCTGTCTCTCATTTCTGACCCCTCCCATATGGTGTCAGTAGTATGATCAGATTCAATTGACACAAACCTGGGGACCCTTAAGTTTGAGAAACTTGGTAAGAGAGCCTCCGATCCTACCGCTGCCACTGAACTTTCTATTGGATTTGACTTATACCGTAGTAGGGGAGAACTGCTTCAACCTGGGGACCGAACTTTGATACCCACTGCCTTAGTCCTTATTCCCCCTCCTGGTACTTACATTAAACTGGCCTCATATTGGCTGGTGTCATAGACCCTAACTATAGAGGAGATGTAAACGTGATGATGCAAAATGATGGGAAAAATCTCAACCAAATTAAAGCAGGGGAGAGAATAGCCCAAGGGATTTTGGAGGAGGCTTTATTTCCTAAATCCCAGGAAATCAAAGTTTGTGACGAAACTGGAAGAGGAACTAAAGGTCTTGGAGAAGCAGACATAGAGCCTCCAATTAGACAAGCAGTAAAACCAATCCCTATAGCAGAATGTAATGTAGTGTGCCATACTTATAGAGTGCGGACTATGGCCCAAAGGCAGAGTTAGAAAAGATGACTCTTCAGAGCCTTACAAAACTGAAGATGGTCTGCAATTTCACGCACCAGAGCAGCCAGATTGTTCGACAAGGTAGGGACAAGGACCGAAAAAGAGCACCCCCCCCTCCCCAAGAGCTCTCTGATAGCGTGGAACTTTTAGTAACACTTGGGAGGTTTAGCGGAGGCACCTGATGGGCTGATATCACTCCAGTTTCGTCTTCACATAGGCTGCACCAGTGTCATGAAGAGCCCAGTGAGAGATGCACAAGATCTTAAACTCAACTCTTGCTTTCACCTGTAGCTAGTGAAGTTGCCGGAGAGAGCCCACAGAGGCAGTGAGCCTTGGTGCATCTGAAGCCGAATTCTGAAGCACTTGCAGCTGCTGAAACTGCTACAAAGGCTCTCCCAGGTAGACCCTGTTACAGTAATCCAGCGATCCCGTAACTACCTCTGTACGACAGTCGGCAGGTAAAAAAAGGAAGGCTTGAAAGGGCTAGGCCAAACTGAAAAGGGTAAAGCATTAAAAGAACCACCTTCTCCAAAGACGAAGAAAGTTGAGAGCCTTTTTTGGGGTTAGTTGGATATTATAGATGGTTTATTCTGAATTTCTCATCTATAACATCTCCTCTCACAGATAAACTCAGAAATGCAGAACCTCAGAAAATCAAGTGGCGTCCTGAAAATCAATTGTTTTGACAAGCTAAAATGTACCTTGTGCAGGGATCCTGTGTTGACGATGGCAGACTTCAATTGGGAATTCATCCTGTAAACTAATGCCTCGAATACGGGTTTAGGCGCAGTTCTTTCACAGAGTCATGATGTTATAGAACATCCTGTCCTCTATATAAGCAGGACGTTATTTCCCTGAGAGAAGAATTATACAACTTTCGAACTTGAAACCCTGGCCATTGTGGGTCAGAACCTACCTGAAATATTATCTGACTGGTAGAAGGTTCTGACTTGTTGCAGACTATGCCCTACTACCTTGGTTGAGCCTTCGCAAAGACACTAATGCAAGGTTCATGTGCTGGTTGCTTGATTTACAGCCCTATTGTTTCACGGTGGAACATCGGAAAGGAAAAGAGCAGGCTAATGTGGATATCCATTCCTGTTTCCCAATAGAAGCTGTGAGAACCAGCAACATTAGGAGAATGGTATGGGATGAATCCTGCGGAGTCATCACTGATTCCCTGGTGATGATCTCCTCCCACATGGCCAGGGGATGGCAGCCGCTTCCTGACTCTGTGGGTGGTATTAAGTGGGAGGGGACAACTACTGGGAGGAGATGATGACTCCATTAGGAGGGACGCCGTTTGTTTGTTTGTTTTATTTATAATGCGCGCCAGACCCATGGGTATCGGGATGCAGGTACATGAATATTTTCGGCTTAGGGTAACAGTTACTTATTAGCAGGTTACACAATTATGATACAGTTTGAGATTATGATACAGTTTGATACAATTAGATATTACATTGCAATTTAGAGATTACATTACAACAACAGGGTATATAAAATATCCATGTTACGCCATTATGATAGTTTGAGATTATGATGCAGTTTGATAGACATTACAATGCAATTTAGAAATTACATTACAATACCAGGGTGTATATATTACCATAGCTGGATATATACGATACGTATATAGAGCAGAGTAAGAGGCTATTTGCATGGAGAAGGGTTTGGTTGAATGTAGCTATCCTCCATGAAAAACGTGGTCTACGGTCACACACACAGAGTGCACATGAGCACTATTTACTTCTCTGACTATCTCCACTTACCTGGACTCTGGTGCCAAGGGCATTCATCCTTCAGCACATTGAGAAAATACCATTGGTGAAAGGCGCTATTACAAATGACCATTAACAAAACATAACTTAACTTGGCATATACAAAAATTCCAAAATGTGGTGCATCCAATTAACACACATTTCTTTTTCTTTGTGTTTCTATGTGCTTTGAACCAATCTAAATGGATTCTGAAATCTTATTCCAAGGCGTTTTGAATACTTAGGTATTTTTCTTCAGGGAAATTGGGTATCCTTTGATAATGTTGCGTGACAATGGCCGCCAGGTGGAAACATTTTCCTAAAAATGCACCCACCAGACAATCAAACACTTTCCCCAAATATTCTAGGATTGGAGGTAATAATATATAATTATAGCCCTTTTAGGGGCCAGGAAAAAAAATGTGCCTACCTGGTGACTCTTTTATGGCAGGATTATCACATGGAACCGGATATTGTTCCTTTTCATTTTCCTACAAATCAATAAACATTGTTTTTACTTATTTAACTACTCAAAAAATGCATCCTATTATCCAAAATTAAACAGGCTCATAGATGGGCTGTTTCAATATGGCATTTTCCCTGTAAAGATATAGACAAAAAGATTTATACAACCTATATGTTTACTCTCCATATTGTGGCTATTCTGTTAATCTGCTCTACTAATCTTACTTTCTATGTCAAAAGGAATAGGATTCATAGGGGTTTTACCATGAATCGCAAACAAATACCATTACCATCTTTATGTTAGTATTAAATTGCCTGTTCCCGAATGTGGGAAACCGTTGCAAGTTGTATTGCTAACGTCATCAGTAACTGACATGCTACGTGTTCTAGCTATGCAAATTTGGGGGACATTTTAGACTGGTAAATCACTACTTGAATATTCCTTGTTACATGATGTTCTACATTGTCAAAAGCTTGGTTTATGTCAAATTTCAATTGCCCCTACATTATGGTATAATGCAACTGTTGATTTGTTCAAAATCATCAATTGTACTATCTCCATTTTTAAAAAAATATGTATTAATTACACATCAATATGAAGTAAGTATTTTACATATTTGTTCGGTATCAACATAATTGACCACATATATGACAAACTATTGACAACGAACAGAAAACATATGTCTTGACACTACAGTCTTTAGATAACATCAACAATTCACTCGTACTTAGTTCGTAATGGCATTTTGAAACACCAAATTTCATGCATGGATTGCAAAATATATGCACAGCTATTTCTCAATGTTAAGTGCATTAAAACATATATATATTTCTCATATTAACAAACAGATTCATGTTGGTTGCATGAATGCTGCGTCTATCCCGAATCAAGTAATCAAGTTAATGCACTGTTATCCTAATCATTCATAAGATAAAAAGCATTAAAATGTCACAATCTTGATTCTCTGTTCTTGATGCCATTGAATCCATGTTTTACTATCCAAAACACTTCTCTTTTCAATAAAAACTGATTAAAATATCTGCCTCTCTTTGACCTATTTATCCATCCAAATATTATAAAGCGTAATTGTGAATTGTCAGTCATTTTCTCAGAAATATAAGGCTACAAGTGATTGGCAATTTTTAGTGCGAATATTCGATTTATGCTCACTCCATCTGATTTTGGCTTTTGTTGTGGTCATATCTATATGAAAGAGGACACATGGACATTTTATTCCATAGATGATGATCTTTGTGTCACATGTGTAGGTATGATATAGGATCATGTTATTTCCTGTATAGGGATGCTTCACTGTGTTAGCCCTTTGACATGCTATCTGCCATTATTTTAGACAGCTGTAGTAGACTGTAGAATGTGCACAAGGGGAATGCTACAATAATACATGGTATAATAAATTGCCATCAGAACATAGCCCACGATTGAATTAGCTAATTTCTGTAATCACAATGTGCAGCTCCACGTGGGCTTGTCGGAAAGTAAAAAATGCAAATTTCTTGACTGCGGCAGGAATTCGTTCAAAAGGGTAAGGCATCCGTTTCCAACTTTTTAAAGAATTCTATGTTCACTTGCTAAACACAAAACAGGTGTGGATAAACCCGCTACTTCCTGACTAGAACAGAATGTTTCAAGAGCCAGTTTATTGTGCTACAGGCCTTTCTCAGACTGCACACATTGTGTTTCGACATTGTGATTTAAAAACATTTCTAGTTGCCCTTTGTTAGCTAAAGGGAGAGTTGGAGGAATCCAAGGTGCAGGAAGTTGCTTAGAAAAGCTGAACGTTAGAGCTGAAATTTTAACCTTCCATATGTAACAAGCCATCCCAGACCACATGAAATGAGGTTTCAACATTCGAAGTTACAAAGATCTTAACTCTGATGTAGAGGGGAACATGTGACCTAATGACTGTTAAGAACAAACCTTTAGATGTTCCAACATATTGGCCCCTGTTTTCTGTTGCTACTTTAATAAATATATATAGGCCAGGCCAAGGGTCTGACACACAAGGTGAGCAGTCTTGTTCGGTCAGCCTGAGCTGCTTTGCCGCCAAGAGGGCTGGGGAGAAGGCAAGCAGATGGCAGCAGACCGGACCTCATAAGAGAGACAAACCGGTAAAAGGAGACCAAGGATAGTAAGAAAAGAAGTTTTTTTCATGCATTTTTTTTTTATTTTTTACAAAGGGTCTGGGCTGTGTATAGACACAAGAAATGCTTTCTATGCATTTAAACTAAAATTGCTTTTTAATTGTTCTTACTCAAACATGTTCATCCCATTCGTGATAGTTTTACTGTTAGGAGTGATGGGATGTTATGTTATTTTTGCTGCATGCCTTATAAACGTACCTGCTTTTAGGAAACAATGAGTTACATTAAATATAACTCGGTGGCCTTGTCATTTATGCAAGGATTCATAACTGTCCTCTCCAAATGGGTTCCAAACCATAATCCCTGGCTGTTTGTATTTGATCATGCTGAAGGCACAGTAAACCAGGTCCCCACATGCATAGTGCTTGCATTAGGCTTGATGTGCTTTTGACATGAATGACCGAAAGCCATTCATCACAGCCTCGTCATGAGGTGGAGATGAATGATTTGTTATCCTTCCTTCTCAAGGAAATCATAACACCTTATAATTATATTGCAATTAGAAGAGTTTAAACATGGGGTAGTGCCTTTTTAAATTCATTAGCATGTTAAGTAGCAGTTTCCTTAGGAAGACCACTTTTTGGGTGGCTTATAACTTTGCTCCCCCTCGACGAATCCTCACCCAAAAAAGTATATGGGCCTCTCAGATTTTTTTTGCCAAGTTTGGTGATGTTTGGTCGAGGGGGGGGGGCGAGTTATAGGGGAGGGTCCCAAAACATCTTTTTTTCCATAGAGTGAATGGGGGAAAAAGTTTGCACACGCCTACAGTGCAAACCCCTGGACGGACTTTCATCAAATTTGCAGCAGGAGGAGGACCTTGGTCCCGAAAGCGTGCTTTTGTAAATTTGGTGCCAATCCATCCAGTAGTTTTCTTTAAAACGACCAAAAAGTATGTCTCAAAAAATTAGTGATATCTATGTCCGCTCTGTGGTCACACTTCCCTGTTCGCTCCGCGGACAAGATACCGATTGGCTAAGGGGCTCGCGTCATGACCGCGGACACGCGACGTGTCCACCGATTGGCTGGAGTGGGGCGTGATGTGCGTCAGATTGTTAGGATGCGCCTGACATCTTGGATCCGCCGACAGCGTGGCACCGACCAGAGGCGAAATGCTGTTTAGGGAAGTGTTTTGGTGTGTCAGAGTGCTTGGGGAGGTTCAGAGAGTAAGAGATGGGTGAAATACTGTATTTGTTTAGGCGGCAGGTGCTAATGATGTATTCACCATGCCCGCCCTGTCCGGGATGTTTGTAATTACTGAAAATGAGGTCTCATAAGGATGGTACTTCCGTCCGTGCTGTGCGCAGGCAACTATTCTAAGGACACGCGTGGTGTTAGCGAATATTAAAATTGAGTACATCCCTTAGTTGAAATTTTTATTTCTATGGGTGTGGTACTGATTTATAAGCTGCCATGGGTGTGATATGCTGCGGTGGTTGTGGCCAGGGCCTAGCGTCTTGGGTGCTTGGCCGTAGGCCGTAGGCCATACTCCCAAGACTCTAGGCCCTTGCCACAACCACCGCAGCATATCACAGCAATAGATACACCCGTAGTATTGCATATCGATCAGGTGGTTGTGGGTAGGTCCTACAGTCTTGGTTGCATGGCCGCAGGGTGTAGGCCGTAGGTTATACATCCAAGACTCTAGGCCCTGCCTACAGCCACTGCACCATATTACAGCCATAGATCAGACTATAGATTCGATTATTTATCAAATGTGTGAAATTATACTTCCTGTTTAATCTGTTGAGATTCAATATATTTCTTACATGACTTTAGTACTTGGAGGAAATATTCTTTTTCAATTTCTACGATAAAAGAAAAGAGCATGTTAGTGTTTTTATTTTATAAAGACTTATTACATTGTATAATAGACATTTTAGCTTTTGTTTACCCTCATATTTAGTTTACAAACCAGTGTACTGTGCACTTTGCTCAGTTTGTGTTTGTTTTTCAAATCATTGGGTCGAAGGGAAAAAAAATCCTTGTCGGATTAAAAAAAAACTTTCTTTTCTATGCTACAAACTATTTATTTGTTTCCTTTGAGTGTTCACTTGTTTCTGATTAATTTTCTGTATTTTAGCTTGTTGCAGATTTTCTAAACAGTTAGATACCTGTTGGCGTATTCTAACTGTGTATTTTTTGTTACAAATCAGTGGTATTCATTTATCTGTGTGGTTGTTATACAATCTTGGGCAGTTAGATACCTGTTGGCGTATTCTGTTTATAGTCTTTTAATTGAATTTTTGTTAATGTTGAAGTACACATTAGTTATTAAATTTTGGCTTTAAGAAGATTAAATACGCGTTTCTATTTGCTGGTAATCTCTGCTTTAGAGTAATGCTACTATCATTACATTTGAACCATCCACATTTCTTTTTAATATATGCAGTGTGGTGACCCTCATTGGTTGTGGCTCCTTCGTGGTAGATTATACCTATTGTTGTGAAGGTTTTCTTACCAAGTGACACTTGACCGTGTGTGAATCCAGTCGGCTTGCAGTTGTTTTTGTTACCATCTGCATTGTAACGTAGAAGCATTAGTATTATGTAGTTACTATGTGTTTGTATCAGTAAGGTGGAGCGATTATCTGAATTGCACATAGTACATAATCTGCCATGGTTTGCATTTTGTAGAAGTTGCTGAAATGGAATGGATTCACAATTGGGTATGGATACATACACACATTGCTCATTAGGGATTTGTTCTTGTGTCACATTGTTACAGAGAGTGCATGTATGTTTCCACATGTATGAAATCTGGAATATTTCATTTATAGGTATGTTTTTGTTTTCGAGTACTTGTAGTAAGTACGTCAGAAATTCTTGTGGATCTTCTTGTGAGTTTATAGTGACTCTCACCATTCCAGCACAGTAGTCCAATTCTTGTCTTATTCCGTGAACACTATACGTGTTGTCCGGATTGTTTGTTCCATTTCTTTGAAGGACTAGCATTTGCAAACGCAATTCGTCTGTACTGTGTAAGTAAATGTTGTTAACAATTGGTGGCAATTGAAATAGAATATTCATTGCTACATTTGCATAGCAATTTACACCAGTTTGATTTGAAAATTTGAATGGACCAGATAGTTCTGTGTCCAAGTGATTTTTTTGGAGTTTCTGTTCCTTCTTTGAAGAAGTACCTGATTTCCTTTCACTAATAGGTTCTTCTTTGCTTGTGGTAATCGATAAAGTATTAGCTTCTTTTGCTTTCTTTGAAGGATTTTCAGTCAGATCCTGTTGCATTTCTGTTTGAATTAGTTTTCTTTTACAACGTTTTCCTTTTTCTGGAACAGGATATGATTTCAGATGGGGGGGGGTGTACAGTGAACACAGTCTATTGTATTATAAAATGCAAGAAATATCAGCGTTCACTTTACTTGCATCAAAGTTGATTAGAAATAGACCATCAAGTGTACCTAAGCGTGATAGTGCTACGTAGCTCATGCCTTCTGTAAAGACTGTTTCCAATATCTCTCAATGCTTTGTCTAGGGTAAGACCTTGTGATTTATGAATGGTGAATGCATATGCTAGAGTTAGAGAAAATTGTTCTCTACGTACATACATGTCTTTGAAGAGAAGGAATCGAGCTGTTGAGCGCCCTATCCTTTTTACTTCTGAAAGTTTGTCAAAGAGAATATTGACAAACTGAATGTTGTTGTCACGTGGGTATGTTTGAAAGCCAACAACTGTACCCAGTGCCCCATTAACTAGTCCTTGCACCACATCAAGGTTACGTTTAAGCTTTACTCAACAATTTAAGGATAATTTTAATACTTTTTCCAACCCAGCTCTGTTGGAGATTGAATTTTCTAAGGTATTTAGTCTTGTTGTGGCTTGCTGACACACGGGTAGTGTCCTACCATGTACGTCCAGTTTGTCTGTGGAGCAAATTTCAATTATTGGTTGCATTTCTTTTTTTAACATTGTTTCATTCAATTTGAAACAGCTTGCAAGAGTTGGCATTGAGGCCATACAATTGACATTTTTGTGTGCTAATTGTTCCATAACATCAGTAGCACTTGCGTTATCACCATAAAGTGCATGGATGTGCCAGTTTTTCAATGTTGCTTGTGCTTCTTGAGATAGTACACCAATTCTAATACTTTTAAAAATGTTGGCGTAAGTGAGTTCTGCAGATTGACGCATGTTTTCTGTTAATTCTCTGTATTGGAAATGCCAAAGGTTGACATTTCCTATGTTGCCAACAGTTTTATTGCAGAGTTTGTGTCCTAAGGTTTTAAAAATAGGTTCACCTTTCACTGGTGTCAATTGTAGAAGATCTCCGAAAACGATAATGTGTTTTCCTGCAAAGAGATCTTCGTAGTTTGTTTTAAGTACTTCTTGCAATCTGAGGTGAATCAAAGCCAACATTAGGTTGGAGACAATGCTCACTTCATCTATTAGTAGCATTTTCATTTGTTTTAATACTCTGCGTAGTTCCTTGCAGCTTCTGTAGAAAGTTTGTAATAGTCTAATTTGTTTTGGTGTTCTACTGGAAGGAGTAGTAATCGGTGTAAAGTGGCGCCGCCTATGTTGTAGGCGGCTAAGCCTGTGGGGGCAGTTACAACAGCTGACAGTTTGTTGTTTGTCAGTTGTTGAAGGAACTTGCTGATGATTTTGATTAAGAATGTGTTGCCTGAACCAGCTTCACCACTGACGTACAGCAGTATAGGTTTGTAATTTTGCCAGGTACATTCCTTATTTTCGTGTTGTACACCATGTGCAATTTATTTTGTTACTTCTTCAAAAATGGTACGCTTATCTTAAGTTTTGATTGTAGTACAGTTAAGTCTTCTATATCTTCTTCATAGTGACACATGGTGTTTTCCACTTCTGTCAGAGCAAATTCTGCCTCATTTGCTATTAGTGGCTGTCCTAGTGGTTCTTGACTTCCTGCTACAGAAGGTTGACTACTGTCAGAAGTGTCCTTATCTAGTTGGGCCTGGAGTTCTTCTTCGTGTTGCTGTTCATTATGCAACATTGTTTTGTACTGCGTAAAGTTCACATCGGTGATGGCGCTTTCATTTGCTTTGAAAGCGTCTTCATAGCAGTCATTGTTATGTAGTATCTCTTCCTCTTTTCTCCATGGTTTAAAAAGTTGTAGCAGGGACATGTAATATAGTTCTTTCTGTTGAGGAGTTTTTAATGACAATTTGACATGAATAATTAAGCTTTGTTTGGTAAGTTTCACTAAGCTGCCTTCACAATCTGTCACTCTATATCTACCTTTGCTTTCATTGGGTTTTATATTATTTTTGTATGCAAAGTTTTGGGCTATGTGGTATAGACACATGGTTTCCAAAGTGGTACTCCTGTTCGGGTAGTACGTGTCTAGTAAATTGTTTTTTAAAATGCCTTGGCTGTTGGGATCATTTTTGGCAATTGTTTCTATGTCCTCATATGATTTGAGAACTCTTTTTATTTTTTTTTTCTAGATTTAGCAGGACCAAGACTTAGCCATCCTATATTTTCAGATTTTCCATACACAGCAGTACCGGTTAAACGATCTGCAGCTTCATAGGTGCCACATTCTCTATGAGAGAGCATTTTTATGCCTAGGCTGTACAGTTTCTGAGATAGTGTTTTGTCTGATGACAGGACATTCCAGAGGTCTTGAAGCTCTGTTTCTTCTGCTTTTGTTAAGTAGGCTGTAACATATCGTGCAACTGCAGTGGAATTGTCTGCAATGTACTGCAAGTCTATGTTTGCATTCCACAAGAGGGCAATGATTGCATTGTAATCATTAATATATTTTGATTCTTCTGTTCTTTTTATGTAATACGTGTTCTTAGGTGATTTACCTTTAACACTGTCGAACTGAAGACATGACATGAAGTTGTTCACTTCACCTGTTTCTGTAACTGGTCTAGGGAAACCAAAGCTGCATTTGGTGTAGTATTTCCCTTTGCTTTTGTATTTGCGATGACAATATTTGCCACATTTGTGTCTTTGAAATTGTACAATCTGTCCATGAAGTTCACTATGTGTCCTTTGTGTAGGGATTTCACAAGTGACATATTTTTGGATGAACTGCAAAACAGTGGCATCACTGACCAAATTTAGGTGCACCTTTTAATCCATAAAAGCATGTGGATATGTGGTGCTCCTCTGGCTTGGTATTCTTTTCTCCAAAAGAAGTGTTGCACTTCTCCGAGGGGAGGAACAATTTTATTACAAATAAATTGTAGCATAGCAATGAAACGAAGGTGAAAATATCTTGAAACATTAACAGGATCTAGAGAGCAAAGTTCTCCAGGTGTTAATATATCTATGTTGGTTTTGTTGTTGTTTGATGTGTATGAAATCATGTAAATCTTCCCATGCATATTCTGCACAACTTAATGTAACAAACCAAGTGGGTGGTCCAAGGTCTCTGATCATAAAACGTACATCTCCGTGCCATCGGAACCAGTATTCTTTCGTACCACGCATGTTTGCAAACAGATTTGTTATGCTTGATTGTAAAACCTCATCCTTTTCTTGCACTTTTTGTATTAATTGCATAGCTGACATATTTTGAAAGTGGGTTCCAGATGTCAATATGTGTGCAACTCCATAACATACGGTTGCTAGTTCACTTTCAAAGAGTAGGTGGAATATGTATTCCCAGTGGATCTTCAGAATACATTCGTAATGAGCAGTATTCTGATGCTGTTATCTGAGTGGATCTATCATCGTATCTTCCTCCTTTGCCAGTAGGAAATAGCAGTGGAAAAGCATGTGCTTCTATATTTTTTCCCATATGCTCATTGGTGCCCCTTTGGTTTGTCGCATTTGGTAAGTTTCTAGTGCATCATCTATGCTCTCATTGGCGTGCAATGGATGAATTGTATAATTGTCCAAAAGAGTGGATACTGCAGGAGGATCCAGAAGTTCAAATTGACCAGTTTCTGATGACTCTTGAACTGTTTCAGTTGTTTCCCTTAAGCTTTCTTCAATATTTATTTCTTTGTAGTATTCATTATTGTCTTTCAGATAATGCAAGACTTGTCTAACTTTATGTAAGTCCACGAGTTGTTGCCCATTTCTTTTGTCTTTTGTTGGTACACCATTTACTAAGACAATTAAAGAATGCTCTATTGGATGTTACACTCCTAGAGTGTGCACATTTTCTGTCAGATCTAATGGCAAATAAACTACTTTGCCACAAATGCCTTTCACCAATTCATAGGGAGGTAATTTTGCTGTTTTTGGTTGAAGGCGTATTATTGCTTGAAATGGGTGTACTGTTTGAATTATGATGCTCTCATACAAATTGAGTTGTTGTAAGGGTTTTGGTAGTGGGAATAATTCCAAATTATTTGTGATTGCTCGTGAAGGAGTTTGGTTGTTGTCAAGTTTGTATTGCAGTAACTGCAACATATTAGGGTTTCCCTTATTTGGTATTTGTTTTCTGCTAAAAGGTAGAGAGCTAATTCAAACCATTTGGAATCTTCATTGTATATTTTGTGTGTTACGTCTATAGTTTTTGTGTTACTTTGGTAAAAAGTTCTACACACACTCTCTCACTCTCTCACTCTCTCACTGGTACTTCAGTAGATGTTCTTTAAAATGTTAGTATTTCGTTTTTGTATGTGTGTAATAGAAGGTTGCCATGTGCAGAATTGTTGCTAGTCTGTTCTAACACTATTGCATTTTGTAAGTGGCTTTCACTTCCAAAATATTTTCTCTGGATACGCTCGATTTCTTCTTGTAGGTATTTGGGTGTACCATGCAGAAGAGTGTTATTTAAATTGGCTAGTTCTAAAGCTGGACTTTTAGCATAGTACTGTTTATACACTAGATTTCTTACATTTGAATGATGTGTTGATATCATTTTGATATCATGGAAGGTGCTTTTGCAAATAGGTCCTGAAATGCAGGTTAATGAATGTCCTTGTAGTCCTGTGTATTTGCGCACTGGACAGGTATCCATATTTTGTAGCATTTTCATTTTGTCGTTACCTTTCACATACTGATTGAGGAACTGGCGTAAAGATTTGAAAGATTTGTTAGGAATGTTACACATTGACGTGCACGGCCATTTGTATACTAGGCGGTCTGGTTCAGTCGAATGGAGAGGTAATTCTGAGTTTTCTGGGGATACTTTTGTAAGCAGTGTTTCTTTTTCCATGATGGTATTGATTTTTTTCATATCCTGCTCCACTGCTATGGATGGCAATTGTGTTTTGTTTGATTTTGTTTGTATGCTTCTTCATTAAAATATTGTTCTGTGGTCGTTGTGTGACTCCATTCACCTCCACAAATATTTAAGAAGTTATTTTTGTTGACATTCCGTATATTGAGAAGTTTCTTTTGTAGTTTAGTACTTAGTGTTGGTAGTGGTTTCATCCTATTTAACACTAAAATAAATAACTTCCTTTTGAGAAGGATTGCACTGTCTACGAGAGCTTCTAGGATTAATTTTCTACGGTAGGTTTTAAGGGTTGAGGATGATTTTGCTCCTCTTCCTATTAGATTCTGAAGGATTCTGCGGCGGAATTATTTGGCTAAAATACTTTTTTTACTATGGTTTCTTGGTAGTATATTAGGGTTTATAGGAGCATTGTTAGCAGTAGTGGTAGCTGAATTCTTGTAAAGCATTTTCTGTTTCGTGCCACATTTTGATAGAGGAGGAAAAGTGTCTGTAGTTGAAGCTTCCTTTGTTTTGCTAAATGACTGCAGCTGTTTTGTTTCAACGTTTTGTACAAACTCTGGTAGAGATGGATGCTTACTTTGGACACTTTTATTTTCAATTGCTCTATTTCTGCGTTCCTTTCTACGGACTTGCTTTTTGGTAGGCCTTCTTTGGGGTCTGTTGAAAAACAAAAAGAAGGTATGGGTTGGTCTGTTTTACAATGTATGTGTGCTGTGTGCATGCATGTATGAGTTTGATGGGGAAGATGTTTGTGGTGGTGTGCGAATGTGCATTGGGCAGTTACAATGAGTTGGGAAGGCTATTTTTATGTTTGTATGTTACTACACTGTGTTTCAGATGAGAGTAGAAAGTGAGCTAGTGGTGAGGACAAGCATTAATAGTAATGGTATAAAATTAAAACAGCTATTTGTTTTGTAGTACTAACATCCGAAGGCTTGAGTATGTTATTTGTGTTCCAGAAACACAGGGATTTGCGTGACATTCTGCCTGTTAATCTTTGTTTAATAAATGGGGATTTGTGGGCAGAATGGTTCAGAAATCGATGTTTTTCTTTTGGTGCGCAAATTACATAAATAACCCACACAGTCTCTTTGAGGAACAGTAAGAATATAAAAGTAGTACTGTACTTACTTTTTTTGTGGAATGACCAGGTTTCTTCAGATATGTTCTTTGCATTGTAGATGCTGTTGATTTTCAGGAGAGTGGTCTTCACTGCAATTGTAAAAGGAAGAAGTTAGTAATTTTGTGTGTTTAAAGCAGTGATGTTAATGTACATGTTCATTTTTCAGCTTTCGTGGGAGTATTCTCGTTTGATATCTCAACACAGTGCATGTGTGCATTTCATTTGACTATGTGCAGCCTTTATATGTTATTGGCAGTAGGTTAGTTGAACCTGCTTCGCAAATGAGTAACATTTTAAGTTAATGAAATTCCCTTCGTTTTTGTCAGCTGTGTTGCACGTAGCAGAGAGGTTTGGAAGTGATAGGTCATTATAGTAGATGGGGGGGGGGGGGAAATTGAATACTTTCATATTTATAAGTAGGAATGCGAAAAATCGGGAGCCCCTTAAACGGGAGATGTCACCACAGCAATCGGGAACGTTTATTTTTCTCATGCGATCGCATTGGAAGTAGCATTAATTTAGGCGGAAGACAGTAAAAAATTGTGACATTTTTTAAATGGAAAATCGAGTTTTGCGCGTAAATCGGGAGGGTTGGTACGTATGTATAGGTTATGCGGGAGAGTTTTACAGCAAATCCACATGGAAAGGCGACTGTAGGCATCAGCCAATCAGATATGGACATTGTTGACTTGTGTGTAGTGAACATGGCAGAGGTGGAGACAGTCAGGGTGTTGGTGCTCGGAGATATTTTTGTCCATGGTTTACAGCACTATTCAGAATGTAGGCATGTGGCAAACAATTTCAATGTCAGAGGAGAGGAGGTGGTGTGGAGTGCTGCGACTGATTGCAATGTAGCGGCAATTCTCCAAGTTTGCAGAGATATGCGTAGGAATAACAGTCCCCATGTGGGAGTTTTGCACTGTGGTGCTTGCCATTTGGGCAACGTGAGTTCATCTACTTTGTTGGCAGATTTGGAACAGTTGGTTCAAGCAGTCATTAACATCTTTCCAACTACGAAAGTAATTTTTTCTGGCTTACTCCCTAGAGCAAAATGGGACAACAGTTCTGTTTTTTGTCCTGATCAAAGTATTGGTAGGTGTGCCATCAATTGCGGCATGTGTGCTTTCATGTTAAGAGCTGGTATGTTTTTCTGCAGCCACGAGAACATTGTTTCCAGTAATGCGGCTTATTTCGAAGCAGATAGTGTTTCTTTATCTTTTTTGGGAAATGTCATGTTCTTTTAGAATGTAAGGCTTGCTTTGGAGAAGGTTATGTGATGATTGTAGGAGTAAACTAAGAAGAAAGAAACCTCCAAAAAATACAAAATAACAGGTGTCTGTCAAGCATCTACAAAAAAAACTGCTCTTTTCAGAGCCCACCTTAAAGGGGAAAAGGGGAATACTATTTAAATGTACAGTCCTCACACTCAGATCCTCTACATGTCCGCGGACATGGCGGTAGTCTGCAGGCAGCGCGTATTACATAAGGGGATTCTGGGGTGGAGAGGCATTCAAATGAGAATGAGCGAAGCTAAGGAGTGGTCAGTAAAGTTCAGTGGGTGTGTTGTGAACGGAGAGATTTAGTGAGTCTTTTTCCTGAGAGGATACACTCTATGGCTGTCTGTGTTCGAAAACAGATTATCTGGATTTTGGGAGACTCGTGGATACATTGATTGAAGGTGCATGCAGAACGCTGCGGTATATCTGCAGGTCTTGGATTCCCTCATGTGGAAGTGCACTGGCATGGAGTGCGTCGAATGAAGTGGCTGGACTTGGTACCTCTCTGTGCTACTTTACAGACAGAGTATCATCCTGATATAATTATCATTAATTGTGGAGGAAATAGTTTAGAACATGTCTCTGGAATTTCTTTGCCATTTGCAATCAAGGGGAAGGACTTGAGAAGGTCATGGCCATGTTTCAAAATTGGCAAGTAATTTTTCCTCGTATTGCACAAAGACAAATGTGGCTGCGTTCTGCTTTATTTGGTCCACAAATGGAGAAAGTGAGGTGCAATGTCAATAAGGCTGTTTGTGCCTTTCTATTAGATGTCGGCATGTCCTCTTTCCACAATGAAAATATTATGTTTCGTAGCACATTCATTTTTCGCAGAGATGGAGTCCATCTTGCATATGCTGGCAATCAGATTTTTCTCCGAAATGTACAAATGCATTGCAACCTATTTTGGATTCATAGTCGCCTATTTTGCATTACATTTTGACGAATCCAAGTTTTTCAAACACCCAAAACATCACCAAAAGGCTCTTTTCAGAGCCACCACATACTCCCAGAGAAAAGTGCATTGGTTTTGCTACGGTTGCACCCTCAAATTTTGTGTCTCTTAGGACAGTCCGTGGACTTTTTGAAAAATGTGTGGAGGCCTACACCTTTTACTTGATAGTTCAATTTTTTAAACTGAGAAAGGCGACTCTGAAAAGAGCCTTTTTTTTTTAATCATTTTTGTTTTATATTTGTTGGGATTTTTTACACACGGCACACTAGGTGAGGAGGGAAAAGGAGTGTAAGGAAGGGACACCAACCACAGGGATAAGAGAGGGCAGGTGGAGAGGGAAAGATGTATGGTGGGCCTTATTTAGGTAGGTAGCAGTTCTTCTGGTGCTCCATGACCGTAGTCTCGAAAGCACTTCGAAGACTATTCCCCCTGCAGAGTACTGTGTCGCAGTACATGCACAATATTGTGACCCTCGAAAGGTAAGGGCCAACAGCATTGCGAATGACCTGTGAGGCAGCTGGAGGAATGTGCTCTCCCACACGAGTGTCTCTTGTGGTGAGAGGATCGGACATGGAGGATGCTGCGGAGGAACTCAACCTACTACGTTCTTTACATGGTACCACCTTGTGAATGTCCGCACCGTGGAACGAAGTTAGGTGTCGATTCATGGTTGTCGTAACAAAGCTGTACGCACCAGGTCTTCCACGACTCAGCACCAAATTGCACTATTTACAGGTGACCAGGTTCGCACGTGCTTTTGGTACGTTACCAAAAACGGTAAACAATCGCCACACCCACGACTCCCGGCGAGTGCTGGCAGTAGGGAGTTCCTCCACCTCATTCTCTTCATCCTCTTTTTCCTCGCTCTCTACATCCTCACGCGTATTTCCCTCTGCAGGCCCTTGGTGAAGTGGTGGCGGTGGAGGGTTTGGGGTTGGTGCTGAGGCTGATGTAGCAACATCAGCCATGGATGCCATTAGTAGGGTTGGTGCGATAATCTACGCTACATCACTAAAGGCAGCAAAACTCAATCTACAATCGCCAGAAGTACAATGAAGATGAGCTCGGCAGTGTGGCCTTTTATAGGGGTTGAGGGGGTGCGCCTCGTGACCATATCGATCACTCAAAAGCATTGAAAAAGTTCCAAACAATATGTTGAAAACTAAATGTACATGTGATGTCATCAGTGATGTCATCACTGACATTTGTGATGTCACTGTCAAGATCTCTGCTTCCAAAAGGTCAGGGTTTTCCCAACTCCCTTGGAAGCAGATCCATAACCCAGGTTCCGAGTGCCAACCAGTCCCAATTGGGATCTTTTGGACCCAGTCCTGGCGCCAGTGGCACCAGGCTCATAAATATGCCCAGTCCCAGCGCTGGAAGCGCCGGGCTCATAATGCTTGGGTGGACTTACCTGCAGCAGACCATGCTGCTTACTTGCCTGCCAGTTGAGCCTCTGATCCTCTTCTGTTTGGAACTACTTTTCCTGTTGGGTGGGGCAGGAGCCACTCCCTAGGTTCAGAACACTGGAACTCTTCTGGAAAGCAGGAACTCTTTTCTTACCTAGGCGTGGCTGTGGAAGGAGACACCTAAGCACTACAGGAGGCTATTTAAACCACACCCGATGGATGAATCTTGCTTTGCGTTATTCTGCATCCTCTGCAGCAGAACGCTCATCGTGTCTTCTGCATCTGATCCTGGGCCTAAGGAAAAAGGCTTACCATCCTGAATCCAGTCTTCAGCAACACCTATAAAGACAAGAAAGAACAGGTTAGCATTACGGTCTTCAGTGTCAGCGCTTCACTTACCTGGTCCATCGGCTGTCACCAACGCCTCGCGCTGCATTCCGGCATCTGAAAGACAAAGGCTTACCTACTCTTCGTGCGCTCCGGAGGTCTTCGCACTGCATTCCGGCATCTGAAAGACAAAAGCTTACCAACTCTTTGCACGCTCCGGAGGCCTTCGGCGCTGCATCCCGCATCTGAAAGACAAAACAAGGTGCGTTTAAAGACATTGGGGAACTTTAATACTCACGTGCCATTACTCCTTTCCACATCTAACCCAGTGGGTATTCCGGCACCCTGCAGCCGCTCCGAACTTGTACCTGCAAAATAAAAAGACAGTTAGAGCGCATCGTGAAGCAGGCAACAAGCGCTTACTTACGTGCTTCCAGGCGCTTCTATTCATCACACGGGCTCCATCTTCAACTCACTTCAGCCCGTCATCCGCCATCGCCGGAACCCTGCAAAACAAGAGACATCATTACTAAAGACTTTTAAAGACATTAGAATTACTCGAAACTTACCGTTCGTGCAGTAAACGACGGACAGCAGTCCTCTGAAGTCAAGAGGCCTGCTCCCCTTATCCAGTGAAGAAACTGGTTACAGCACCCTGCCCCGAGGCAGATGGAGAGCACGGCGTTCACTTACCTAAGGTGAGAGCGTTAACCTTTGGGGTTCTACAGGAGAAGAGAAAGGGAAGAAGAGGGAGACATTCAATAACCCAGTTCATTAATCCCATATTTTCTATCTGCAGACATCTTACCCTTCGAGTCAGACATACAGTGCACAGAGGTCCAGCCCAAAGAGCCAGCCGTGTGTTACACATCACCTTTGAAGATACGGTATACGCCCAGTCAAGACCAGCGCCTCTACGGGAATCGGGTGACGGTTACAGCCATCTTTGATGTCCTGGGTGTAAGTGTTAGCAGTGCACAGTGGTGGGGCGAGTTATGGTTGCTTAGCCTACCATAACTGGCGAATTTCAGTGGTTTTTCGGTTTTACTTCGAACCATAACGTCACGTTTATAAAGGTTTTTTTAAGTAAATTTCACAGGTCTTTTAGTAGCGCAACTTAACCATAACGTCCCTTTAACAATTTCTTTTTTTTTGGTGTTATATATATATATATATATATATATATCTGCATGTACTAAGGTGTTTCACGAATAATTACTTTTCTTGGACGTAAAAACGGGAGGTTCCTTTAAAGCATGCTTGTAACTCTGGATCAGAGTTTAAAACCTTCCAATTTCTTATTACACATTTCTTTATTTGTTCACTTTTCAGTGAAAAAGTAGTGATATAATGGACATTCCGTTGAACAGGGTATTTGACTCAGGCTTATTCTCAGTAGAGGGGCTCCCACACTCCTTTTCAATTTTGTAAAACTTGGGGTTTCACCCTAAGTAACCAGGGGTAATCCAGATGTGGATCCCTTACTCCCTGTGCCTTGGAGAGGCTCAGCTTCACCTCACTGAGGAGGCCCAAAAAGGGCGAAACACGTCTGGGGTTCCGGATGGTACTCTTGTTTAAAGGATAATTGCCTAGTATTTTGGTGCAGACTGCCCTTGTATGATGCTCAAGGTAAATCCCCCCACTCCAGGGCCAAAATCGTAGTATGTCGGAGTGGGAAAAGTGGCAGTAATTATATTACTGCCACTTTTTTCTTGTGCCGCCATACTCCTAATGGGGCCCAGTGTGCTTTCCTCATAGTTCCTTCTAATGGATTTACTTTTAGTTCTTGTTTTTTTTTATTTAAGTTCATCCTTCTCAGAGATAATTCTCTTATAAGATATATATTGACCATAGAGTATGTTTTAGGGTCAGGGGCGAAAGCTTGCCATGCTGGTCTCTGACCCTGATCTTACCTACTCCTATGGTGGTACCATGTATGTATGGCTGGGTCCTGGCAGACTTATTGCAGTGTTACTGTTTGCCCTGGCAGCTGCGGGAAGCCAAGAGGCATCCCTAGAAACCGGGTGTTCTCCGTCCTCGCAAATGCAAGAGGTGACATAAGTCATGTGACTTGCCACGTTGTTGTAGGGTCATTTCCTCTCATCTATCTCCCTTGAGCGCAAACCGGGCTATAAAGCCTTGGGAAGCACAGTGACTCACCGTTCTCGTCACAGTTCCTGGTTACCCGAACCCATGCATCCAGTTTTCTCTTATTTTCAGTTATTTAACTTTAGGTAATTAGCTTAGGGCCTGGATTGTTCATTGGTTTTACTTGAGGCTAGGAGCCACTTAGTCATAGGTAAGGACACTACTGTCGGAGATTTGCTTTTGCCTGATAAACTTCTGCCCTAACTGTATTACAATCTTGTTTTTTCATGTCTCCGCTATAGCTCCTGAATCCATCAGCTCTCTATTCCTGAAGGGGTGTGTCATGTAGCACTCCTGCCTGTGGTCATTCGTGACACCGGTTGTTTTTGAATCTGTGGGAGATATTCATCTTGGTAGGAGGTTAGCACAAGGTCTGGATTTTCGAGGGATCACTGAGTCATGACTCGTAATCTGACAAGCCCGACAGTATGCCTTTTTTCAAACTTAATGGATGAAAGCTGTTAGCTAGTGATATGTTATTTCCGATCTGTGTTTTGTGTGAATGGTAGTCTGCAATCGAAAATCCTTTACGTTAACTTTCACATCCAAAAAATGTGTATCATTTGTGATCATTGCAGTCGTAGATTAGAGCATAGGGTGGATCTGATTCAAAAATCAAAAGAAATCTTCTAATTCTTCTTTGGTCATTATAATTGTTCTTTTATAACGCGCTTAATACCAGAGATTGGTTTCTAAGCGTGGGATCGGGATTCAAACCTGTGTTGCGCTTTGTTATCCTTCCAGGACAAATGTGTTGCCCCTGAGCTATCCTCCCTCACTGCATTCCATATTCTGAAAAGATTGTCTATAAATCGCTTATAGAAAATAGTTTTTTTCTTTGGTATTGAACATTCTGTAAAATGCGTTCATGTTCAAAATGGTAAATACACATATTAGCATACATGGGGGTCATACTTGCCCCCATTGATTTTCCCTGCAGTTTGGAAGAAAACTATCTTGTCAAATTGGACAAAATTATTGTTCAAGACCAATTTCAACAATGTTAATATGAATATGTTGTTTTCTCTAATTGCCTCACACTTTGAAAGGAACCATTCCATAGCTCCTATACCATGTGGAATTGATTTATAGACACTAAATGCATCCATTGTGAACGAAGAACCTCAAAAATGTCACGTGTGTCTTATATATGTCTCACTTTGTTGGATCAAAGGTTGTGCATTATTATCAATGTATTTTGCTAGTAGTCCAAGTACGCTCTCAGGGGCCACAATGATAGGATGTCCTGTAGGTTCATTAAGCTTTTATGCATTTTGTGTAACACATAAAAATAAATCCTTACACAGGAAAGAGCATAATCCTATATCATACCTCTACGTTTGACACAAAGAATATTCTATATGGAATAAAATGTTCATGTGGCCTCTTTTATATAGGTAAAAGTCAAAATCGGATGGAATGAACATAAGTCAAATTTTCACACTAAAAATTGCCAATCACCAGTAGCCTTACATTATCTAGAAAATGGGCATGACCTTTCACAATTACTCTTTATAATTTTAGAATGAGTAAATGTGTCAGAGAGGAAGAAATTTGAATCAGAATTGTCTTGAAAAAAGAGAAGTGTTTTGAATTAAACAATTGGATTAAATGGCACCAAGCAGGGGATTGTGACCTTTCATGCCTTTTTATAATAGGAATGATTAGAATAACATTGCATAACTTGATTACTTTATTCAGGATAGACGCACGCAATGACATCTGCAGGGTCATCACTGATCCCCAGTCTAAAGCCTCCTCCTGTGTGGCCAGGGGAAGGCAGCTGCTACTTGATCCTGACCCTGGGGGTGGTATTCTGATGGTGGATCACATGGGAATAAATGGTTGTTGGAGAGAGGTGATGGCTCTGACAGGAGGGACGCAGAATTCTTCCCTTGACTGTGGAGAAGAAACCCTAGTCCCAGAAAATTGATTTTCTACTGATTTTCCTACCAAATGCGTTAAGCTTTGCTGCATAGACTGTTGGCACATCTCGTGCCAGAGCTGGATGGAACAAGGGTCACATTACATGATGCTTCTACCCCAAGAAACTTGTGGTACATGAGGCCTGTATCAGGAAAATGTATCTGCGTTGACCCACCTTTATGCTCTATGTACTCAAAACAAATAACACAGTTAAGAGGGCGACCTTAAGATAGCCCTCGTTGCACCCATCCCACACTTAGACCATATACATGGAAACAAGAGATGAACTTCGCTCGTGGTCCCATCCTCTCCTTCATCATTGATGTATCACAGGTGTGAGAGATGTTATTCACTCTGACAGCCATTCCGACCATACCCGGATGACGTCACAGAAACAGTGAGCCTGCAATCGATAGAGCAATTCGAATGACTGCAGCCGCATAGAGCAGATGACTTCACAACTGACATCATAAGATAGATACATGAGACATGAAGCACATATGCATCCCTGCACGAAGGTGCGCAGACATTTGAGTTTATTGCTGATGGACACGAAGGATATGCTTATGACTTGCATAGCTAGAGGACTGACACACGTATACCTTTTTTGCTGAGCAGAAAAACGCAAGACGCAGAAGAATACATATGAATTGCTTGCTGATGCTTAACGCAACTAACGGGGACAGCCATGTGAATAAAGATGTATGCCACAGATACAATGGAGTGAATGGGAGAAGGTTCAAGAAGTTGAGACACAGAGAAAGCCGACAGGCTGATCCAGTCAAAGCTGGCAGGACATGCTTCCAGTGCGGTTACCATGCACAGATAGCCAAGGACACAGAGAGAAGGAAGGTTTGCAGATAAGTGGAAAGGATACGGCACCTGCAATTAACCCGAGCTGAAATTCCTCATAATTACAGACGAAAGAGATCCATTTCGTGGTCCCAACACACGTGACCTGAACCTACCAGACATTTGCTGTTCATTCAAATCAGATCGAGATTGCTGTTTCCACTGAATTAAAGGCAGGGGGATACAAATGTAACACAGGTTCAAAGGCGAATATTCTGTTTCACGGCCTAGGAGATCGGAGAAGGTAACGTATTGGGAACATGCAGCACCTTCTGGGTTGTTCCCACTACCTTGAGTTGTTACACTTGGCTTGGTATCTATCCAAGGCTCCAAGACTGAGCAGACCCTTTCTGTCCAATCCTGGTTCACTATACACGATAAAATCACACTATGTTGCATTGGCCAACCACCTTTCACTAACCTATTACTTTGCATTTCATACATTTGGAGGTGGTCTGAGGAGAAGCCACCAGATATGGTTTACCCAATGAATGCACTAATCCCTTATAGAAAACATATGTAGTTCACTTCACTAACCAATCCCTTCCCTTGTTAGGTTTTCATGTTTTGTGATGTCATGAGCTAACAAAACCGGCTGACAGTCACCTAGACACTGCGAGAAAGCATGGAGAATGTTACTTTTTTCATGCTGCATTCCCTGTCAATCGAATGCACAATAAAGACAGTTGAACTTTGTCCTATAGCTGGGTCTCCCGTTTGGTGCAGGGGATTTCTAGGGCCCAGTTCCTCTTGCATGTAGATAGGGAGGCTGTTAACAGTCCCCTGGCCACAATTACAACAGTCTTCCACAACAACATAGGTATGTTATGCTGCTAATGTCTAAAGCAAATAATGTGTTCTCTGTCAAAATTATATTCCAGCAGTACCCACAGTTCTACCTCATGCCACTTTCAGCATCCACAAACTGTGCTGTTGTCTCTTACACATATACATGCACACAAATCCTCATGTGAACGCATTATTTTTAAACTTAGTTTTTTCTTCGTAGATGCTTGATTCCCTGCAGTGCCTACAGGTCAGCAGCGCCTGCCTGCACTGAAACTGGATGTCCTGCCTCCTAAGGTCTCATAGAAGGCTATAAGGACTCTGATTTGGAGCCCTAGCATGCACTCTTCTGTGCAGATGGGTCTGGGAGAGTTTGGCAGGGCAGTGTAGATGCTGGTTTGTATCGGCTGGAAAGGGCAGTGAAGAGGGAAATGTGTTGAGTGTCCCTGAAGAATTGTTTATAAATGGTATTCCTTATTCCTTCCAGATTGACGAAGTGGTTGAACTGTCCACCCTCCTGACCACACTTGCCCTTTATTTTTAGACCAGCAGGGCTGGCTTCCCCAATGCCTGCTGTACTGCTTCGATCTGATCGACTTGGAGAGGTTGAACGTTCCACCCACCCCCCAAGTATCTACACCAACCCTTCAGCTATAGGTTCTTCCAACCTCCATTGCCCTAAATGTAGATGTATTGGACACACGTGTATGATATCCTCACCAAGTGTTCTACTGCTTGGATGGTCACCTGCATCCTTTTTATTTCCAACATTTTGACATCCCATTTCTTATTTTGGTTTTAGTGTGACTATTTGACTATTTATGTAGTAGGCATTTGTTATTTCTTTTCTGCACCTTTTTTGACATATTAGTATCAACATTTCTAAAACCCGATAAGCTTACATTCTCAGTAAGTGCCCAGATTAGTATTCCTTGTAAGATCCCAGTTTTACATTTCGGATAAGCCTGATTACATTGCAAGTAAACTCCCTTATATACATATTTTTTTCTGTTTGTTATGGCCCTGCTCATGGCAAGAAACACTTATATACAGGCATGTTGTAAATGACATATATCATATATGTTCCATGTTTTTACACACTCATAAACTGTCTCATCACTTGTTTTCATATTTGCGCTGTTGTACAGGCACTCTTTGTGAGAATCCCTCCCCATTTGTGAGTGTGTTAGTGTAAGTAATTTCTAAAGGAAATTGACTTCCTGTCATTGCCCGCAGTATCAAGGAACACTAGGTTCCCGTTATGCGCTACAACGGAAGCGCTAGTAGGGGTCTAGTGTTCTTCCAAGATGGTGGCGCCCGCTACGGAAACCAGTGAAATTCATTTATTTGTCCTAAAGGATGTGGATTAGACTCATTGCAACGTTCCTAGTTGGTAAGATGCTCCGAATCTCTGTCCTTCCAGATTCTTTGTTTTTCTCCCTTTTTCCTGCCTTTCTGCGCTCCTGCTCTACCTCATTCTTGACTCCTTGGCCCTCTTTGCTCGCTCCTTCCGTTCCCTCTTCCTGAACTTGGGTCAACCTTGGAATACCTGCAGCTATCTTCCATTCGTCCAAGAATCCAACTATTGAGAACCGAAGCAAGTACCTGGGAGGTTTTAGATCTGTTCCCTGTCGAGGGTCGGAGAGGGGGGGGGTGGTTGTTCCCCTTCGTGTTGCAATCCAGGTAGCAGGCTGACCCGCCAAAGGGACAGACCCTATCTCTTCGATAAGAAGAAATGGGTCGCCGGTAAGTCCTAATGCTGTTCAGGATTCTGACACATCCCTGTTCTTAAAATTAGTACACACACAAATGTTTGAACTCCGCAATGAACCCCTAGTTTGACGTTCCCTTAAGCTCATTAACAAATGAATAACTATGGGTGCATGAGGTAATAGCAGCATTGCTTTTGGCGCATAATAAAGTAATTACAAACAGAATACCTGCTTAATGCATGTGCATACATCTTGGTACAGCCAGTGGTTGTTTCTGCTTGCTTACACATAGATCAGCCAGGTATGTGTTGAGGTGGCTCTAGTTTTACACTCTGAAGTTTTGATAGTCACCATTCAAATGCTTTTTCTTTTTTTTTTTCTTTTTTTTAAATAAAACTAGTTGTGGTATCAGGTAATAATGTCCCCATACATAATGTTGCCGGGAAAAGCCATTGGCGACATTACATATGGTGACATTATGTATGGGGATGGGTTGCAGCAATGTCCCCTGCTCCCCTTGTAAAAAAAATAAACAAAGTCAGGATTTGCAGGGGTGTCAACTGCATGTTCAATGATGGTGACTTTTTTTTTTGTCAGAAGATATTTTTGCGGGGACATTATTACATGGTTGTGGCAAAGGGGGCCTCTGAGAATGCCACGCTGCCCCATCCTGCAATTGGATGGCAGATTCAACAGTAAATAACAGAACATGAAAGATGCAAGTTGACCAATAGGGGGAGGTCTAAAAATAAACATTCGCCCTCTTACAGTGACCCGTTGTTCTTTCCGTCTCCTGCTCTTTATATTGATTTGCAGTGACCCTTTCACGTCAACAGCATGCAGTAGTGCCCTAGAAATTGACAACGCTAATTAGCCAATTTTTCCTTTGCAGGATAAAAAACAGAAGCTACTGTCTCATATTAATCGGAGGCTACTAAACTCATTTGAAGGTTTTTTAAATATTTTATTTCATGCCTGCCCTGTGCCATTTGTACAGTGCCATGTTTAATTAGTTTCACCAATGAAGACTTTACTTGGAACTAGTATCTGAATGTTCATATGTTGGTGTTTGAAAAGAAGTACTGCATTCTAAGTACCAGCAATCTCGAGTAGAGTTTATGGTAATGGCGTATGCTCACTGTTGGACTGGCCTATAAGGAACTCTGGGGATTTCTCACGAGGCCTCTGTCCCCTGGGTCACTTTTGTGTGGTATTTCCAAATGTTCTTGTAGGAAAAGGGTTGGGCTTGCAGAAAATGGGTAATATGGGGCTGCTTTGAAAATTATTTCCAGAGCCTCTTTGGATTCCCAGACCACCACTGCTTATGCTCCATTTGGGTGCCCCCGCTCTTTGCAGAGGCTTCCTTCCCGGTCTCTCCCCACCCACTCCCAGAAGGACTGACAATAGGCATGCAGATTCTTGGTGGCACTACCTCACTTCTTCCTTCTTCACTTCTTCCTTCCTTGTCCTGCATGCCACCTGGCCAATGTACTCACTCAGGAAGGTGGAGGGAGCCGGTGGACTCTCCATGTACATGGAGGGGAAATGTAATGATGCTGGTTTAACCATCCAGTTCCTTCCTAGTTCTGTGTCCCTCCACTTCTTCTTGCTCTTTCTCTGGCTTTGGGTGGAGAGGAGTAACTCCCCTTTCAATTCACCTGTAAGTACTTTCTAATAGCCCCCTAGGACATGGTGAGATCTGGGAGTGTACTATTATGCCAGTCCTACTGCTAGTTGGAAAAAAAACGCCCTGTCCTTTTCTAAGGCTAAACAGCGACTGCTTCTCAAAACATCCTCTTGTTTGTTTTCCAGTGTGAAGCTCACCCACTGCCTCCTTTTTATATCGTTTCCACCCGCTAGTCTTACCACTTCTTCCATAGCTCGGAATCTTGGCCTTTATCTTGAATCCAATCATTCTTTTGTTCAGCACATCGCCCTTACCTCTGTTATTTCCATCTTTACAACATTTGCAAAGTCTGCCCTTTTCTCACTTTTCAAGCCACCAAACTCCTTATCTCTTCCTTAATCTTTTCATGACTCTTCTACTGCTCCAATACTCTCTTCGGTCTCTCAAGTTCTCGTCTTGCTCCCTTGAAATCCATCTATAATTCCACTGTTCGCCTGCTTTGCCTTCTTTCCTATTGCGACTCCATTTCTTCTTCATTTGTATCACTTGGCTGGCTACCATTTCATTCTCAACTCAAATTCCATTTCCTATGCTTAGTCTTTAAATCACTCTACCACCTTGCACCTGACTATCTTGTTTCACTTCTATCCTTCTACAGTCCTTCTTCCTGGCTCTTCATACTGGATGTTCCACACACACCATGTGCCCAGTCCCGCTTCCGGTCCTATCAGCTCCTTGCCCCTCTACATTGGAATGCCCTTCCTGTGGCTGTTAGTTCTATCACTGACTACTCTATTTTCCGCTCTTCTCTGTAATCTCATCTTTTACATTGTTTTTGATTGTCCGCTACCAGCATTAAGGTCCTGATGTTTATTTACCATTACTCTTGTACCGTACTTTGTTTTAAAATTGTACAGCGCTTTGGGTTAAAGGGCTATATAAAACACAATGAAATACAAATGCAAAATACAGCCACTGCTCGTTGAAGTTCTTTTTTTAAGTTGGGATTGCTGGTTTTCCTGAAGTCCCACCTCTCCTGGCCAAGGTGGAGGATTTAAGGGACATGTAGTGTACGTTAGGAACCCTGAGCTTGCTGTGATCCTTGGATGAGCATTATACTCACTGCCTCAATCCTAAAGAATGGAGGTGCATGAACACGCCATTTCCTCCAGGCAAGGCAGAGGCGTAGACAGGGTTGGGCCTGAGTGGGTAAGGCCCACCAAAATCTGTAAATGGCTGTAATGTCGTGAAGTCGCAACGCGTGTCACCTGACAAGGGAGGGAGCCAGAAGGCACGGAGGAGCGGAGAAGGCAGAAAGGCAGTGGTTATGGTTCGACATTTAGTTATAAGTGGGCACCTGTAAAATAAAGAGGTGTATAACCTGCTGTGTGTATCCACGCCTGATTTCATTTAATAGTCAGGTCGCCATGTGGGCCACAGAGTCCAGGCAGGGCAGACCGCTACTTGGGACTCCACATTGGCAACAAAGTGGTCAGCCGCTCGTGTTGATGCTTGGAGCATCTGAGCGAACGTCCATGTGCCTGGAAGAAACCAACACAGCGTGCTGTGAAGTGCTGACATGGTGCCCAGCAACGCCAGCATGGAGCAGAGCTCCGCTGGTGACAGCAGACGATATAGTCCACGCAGCGTGGGCCCTGAATCCTGTGCGCGTGAGACGGGCAGTAGCAGAGCGAGTGGCAGCAGTTCCCGGGGACCAACAAGGAGGTTACTCCCACCTGCGTGCGGCCTAATGAAGCAGAGCTGGTGAGCAAGCATGCCAGGGGAGTCGGAGAGGCAGAGCACCCGTTATTTCAAATACCTGAAGATCTAGGATTATTGAGAAACAGGGCCATGTGCACGTGATGAAGAAGGAAGACTGATATTATCCCAATCGGCAAGTCTGACATGGCTGTGAAATGAGTTAGCACCAAGGAGAGAGTGAGCAGAGCCTGTCCCACAGTAGCTGCGCTCCTTTCCAATGGGGGAAACCAAGTGGGACCAAGGCAGTGGTGGCAGGACAATCTGAAGAACAGTGGGGCCTATTTTCTCACGTCCGTGCCGGTGCACATGGCTACATCCAAGTGCCCACTGCCAAAGGTAGTGGACAAAAGAAGTGGTCTGAGAGATACATCCAGACACCCTCTTAGTCTGCGCCACTTCAGGCCAGAAAGGCTCACGGCCTCCACCACCTGCGTTCCATGTCTGACGCAAAGAATCTGACGGTACCCGTCATGCCACAAGGGGCCTTACCCCAGAGACTACAAGAGAAATTGGCCACTTTGACCTCTCCAAGACCAGCATTTTGGGGCCTTGTTCGACCAGATGGGCAAGAGACTTTAATGTATACATGGGGACTATAAGCCCCTTCGACGATGACAGGAAGTACAGCCGACTGATCCGGCCATAGGCCCTAATGTGCTTGACATTGTGGATGAATTCCCAGTGGGCACAACACACTCATGTGGGTCTGAGAGGTACTCTCATGGAATACTTCACATCCCACACCAATATGTACTATGAACACCACGTGTTTCACACAACCAAACAGAACAAAGGTGTATCTATAGACGGTTTTGTGATGTGCCTACGCATTTGCCTAAAACACTGACTTTGACAACTATTCCAACAACAAGGAGTTTCCAAATCATTGCTGAGTGTGAGTCTATGGATTTTTGGAAAAAACTGCTCCAGAAGCCCGGTTTGCTGGAGGAGATACTGTGACTGGCCAGATCTGATGTGGCGTTGGAACTGCAAGTCAAAGCCATTAGCAACATTAAGGTCTCAAGTGTGCCGTCTGATGTGGTTAACAAGATGGAATGTACTCCTTTGCACAAAAGCAATGGTGAACCCTTTTGCTACAGATGCGGATACGAGTTCCTGCATCAGGGTGCATGCCCCACTCTTGGACAACAATGCTCAGGTGTGGGGGAGACGATAATTTCAAAGCAGTATGCCGAATGTCGCGCAGTCAAGCCCGAGGTGAAGGGGGTGCATAACACCAGAGAGAATACCAGTAGGTCCCAAGCAGGGGTATTTCAACTCTACAAGAGTCCTCCTGAGATGACACGAGGAAAAGGAGGAGGAAGGGATACCATATGAAAGAGTGATGCCGCAGTGGCGGTCGCACTGCTCATCGAAATCACACCCCAAGAGGAGGCCTAAGAGATATGTCCGGTACCTGGTGGAGCAATCGCAAATAGACAGTGGGTCTAGCGGAAGAACCAAGAAAGAAAGGATATGTGGGTGTGACAACCCACAGATTGCACAGGAGACGAGAAACGACCAGGTGATCCAAATCATCCTTCGTTGTCGGGGCCGGTGGAAACACGATACATAGGCAGGAGAGAGTGCCAGTCCAGTTGCACAACGGGACATTGGAAGTCTGACACTTACCCGCTCAGAAGGAGGTCTGTTATTGAAAGGAGCCATGATCGGTATTCCCCGAATGCTGCAAGAAGGATACTGGAACTGGCCCACGAAGGACACCAGCGGATGGTGTTCACAAAACGGCTACTGAGACAAAAGGTGTGGTTTAAGTGGAAGCCATCCTCAGGAACTGACTGCCCCACCTGTGCGTAATCAACCAACACACGAAGCCTGAACCTCTGCACATGACTGGATTGCTTGAGAAAGCATGAGCCGAGATCGACATCAACTTCTTTTGTACCATTGATGCAGGTGAATTCATATTTGTGGCCATGGATAAATACTCCTGCTTTCTGGAAGTTCAACTGGTGAGGTCAATGGCCGCCTACCACGCCATCCTGGCCCTTGACAGGATGTTCACAGCATACGGGGTGCCAAGAGTGGTCAAATCGGACCATGGACCCTCCTTCACAGGCCAGGTCTTCAAGACGTTTGCGGAATGCATGGGGTTCAAGCATAGGAGGGTCACTCCCCTTTGGCCGTAAACTAATGGGATGGTGGAACGCTTCATGAACAACATCAAACGCAATGTACAGCTAGCCCATTTAACTGCAGAGCCTGTAGTGAAAATATTGTATCAACTACTTCGGGGCTACCGGAATACCCCCCACAGCACAATGGGAAAGGCCCCATCTGTAGTCATGTTTGGCCGGAACATCAGGACCCGCATACCCCATGTCATCCTCCTAGAAGAAACCCATGCTCAATATCGGAGCATGCAAGGGCAGTATTCCCATGCCAAGGCAGCCATGAAGCATCAAGAGGTGAGCCGGCGAGGGCAACCGATAGCCAGGGCACACAATAGTACGGCAGCCCCGTACCCACAAGCACACGGCAGTACAACAGTGTGCCGCTGACAGTCACCAAAGTTAAAGGGTTCCTCATCACTGTAGGGAATGAACGGAGGAAGGTGACTCTAAACTCCTCGCATTTCAGGAAGATGCCGGGTGCAGGCCTTGGATAGAGCTGAGGATGAGGAGACAGATCAGGAGTCGCTTGACGTCCCTTATGAAGGAGATGGAGAGGCTTCCGGTGGTGACCTGGTGGATCTGTCGGGCGGGCAGAGCCCGGACAGAGGCCTGGTGAGATGCACTGGCAGGCCTCCGAGAGCGAGAAGCAGACCTCGTAGACTAATTGAGGAAATGGACTAGAGGTTGACATTGTGTTTTAAAATGGGAGAGGTTTTTGTGTTGTGAAGTCAGGACGTGTGTCACCTGACAAGGGAGGTAGTCGGAAGGCACAGGGAGCACAGTGGGCAGAAAGTGAGGGATTATGGTTCAACAGTTAGTTATGAGTGGATACCTGTAAAATAATTAGGTGTATAACCCGCTCTGCATGTCTGCGCCTGATTTCGTTGGAGAGTCGGGTCGCTGTGTGCGTCAGGGATTCCAGGCAGGGCAGACCCCTACCTGGGACTCTACAATGCCTACGCAGCAGGGCTATGGGGGCATTGACAGATGTTAATGTCACTGCACTGGGCCCAACTACATTAGCTTCAGGCCCCACTTGTTAGACAATCCTGGCTTTGCCTCTGCGAGGCAATGCAGGAATCACTTTAGCCATGCAGAGTTGGCTGACCCGGATCACTGTTCAGTGGCTTGTAATGTGTAACCCTATGGGAGCATGTGCCAAAATCTTTTAGAATTCTTTTTGCACAGATGTGTCTGCATGGAGGGACCCTGTAGCAGCACGCAGAGACAATAGCTGAGGTTTCTGGGTCCAGTCGTGAGCAGTTCAAAGATCAGGAAGATAACTTTGCCAGTAGGTATACTATTATGCCCATTACAGTGGAGGGCGGTGAGTAGATGGTGCACTTTGGGGAAAGATTGCGTGGAGGGTAAGGCCAGCATGTAAACTATTATGCCCCTTACAGTGTAGGGCGGTGAGTAGATGGTGCACTTTGAGGAAAGCTGGCGTGGAGGGTAAGGCCAGCATGTAAACTATTATGCCCCTTACAGTGTAGGGCGGTCAGTAGATGGTGCACTTTGGGGAAAGCTAGCGTGGAGGATAAGGGGAAGTAGCAGGGATTTTAATCCATTTATGGCCTAGGTTAATTGTTTGGGGCTGACAGGTGGTGACTGTTATGATTTCTGATCCTTTTTATAATGTTCTGTTTTCATATTTTCATCAAGTTTCTAAGTACAATGTTTCCATTTTAATTGATTTTGTAGGTGTCACTTTTTCAGTCCATATGTTTAATATTGTTGCAGTCAGGTATTTATTTTCTATAGTTATCACCTAGAACCGTAGAGCTGCCTTCTTACCCAGGCAGCCCCTCTGCATATCATCCCATTCATTGTACAAGAACCAGCGTCAACGGGTGGATACAGAAGTGGGCCACCTACCTAAACAATCAGGGAGCCACTCTTCCCCTTCTGTGCAGGTTGTGCAGCTGGGGCTTACACTTCTTTTCCCAGCACTCTAATGATAATATTGGGAGGTGGTAGCTTACTGGAGCCTTCTGCGTGGACATCAGTAAGCGATCTCTGTTCCAGTTCTAGTGAGGTAATTCTAATCAGATTCAGTTGCACCTGCCCGGAAGTGAGACCATTTCCAATCTGCTGTTTACAGGTAAACAGAGGACCTTCTGCAATGATAGGTAGAATCTCTCTGATGCAGAAATCCAGCTGGGGAGCTCCAAATAGTGGTGCTTATTACATGTCATTTTGAAAACATTGAAACTCAGAATATCTGTTCCCCTTTGGGCTCACTCTCAAAAAGATAGCCACTTTGCTGGGACCATATGGCAAGAGCTAAAATGCCTGGATTACTTGATTGTTTTCTTTAGTTCTCACAGTCCTGCTCTTCATAGACACAGTGATTACCTTTGGTATGGCCCACCCCCTGGCAGGAAATATATTGTGGCATATAGAGTTATTGATCTCCTACCCAGTTAAAAACTCTGCACCCTGCATGCTGTTGCTCAGATAGTGAGGATAGTGTTTTTCTGTTGCGAACAGGAGGAGCAATCGGTCACCGGGTCAGCAGAAACAGGAACGTCTCCCTTTATGCCTGCCCAGAGCTGATCTGTGCTATCACTGCAGTCATTTAGATGTTTGGGAATCGAGTATGTTTTCCCTCCCTCTAATTCACAGAGAGATGGAGAGAGGCAAAAAAGAACAAACAATGCAATGCTTCTGATGAGCTATCCCAACAATACTCAATATGCACAGAATGTACCAGAGTCAAGAACGACCAATATCTAAGCACAATAATAAGTGTTTTATTTACAGAAATGATCACAATGTCCCTCATTACATTATCGCTAAATCAGCAGGAGTTCCATGAGCCTCGTTCAAACCAATATTACTCAATATTGCGACATCACAACAACCACAATGCATCTCAAATCACTTCCCTTTAGCAAAACCTTATGGTATCATGCATTCACCTTCTGAATGGTAACGCCCTCTTTCCATAGTGAAAGGTATAACACTTCTAAAGGTTGTCAAACGATTTCTCTTCTAAAACAAACCGAGATGCATAATTCAATTAATCAACGTGTGCATCTGCAGTACGTAAAGCAAAGCATAATGCCACAGGACCAGAAATGCACACAATTTAGTCAAGAAAACAACATCAACATTTGAAATGGCATTGCAAAGGATGAATGTAATCGTGACATTTAGGTGAGGATCACAGCTCGCACACACACACACTCCTGTCCATGCATGGTGTCAGCAGCAACCCGATTCTGTGGGCGGAAGCCTATTTGTAGGGTTCCCCACTTGGAAATACCCTTCTCATCTAAAAGCGTCCACTGCTAGACGAATCCTGCAGCTTCTAGCGTCAGGCTTCTAAGATCCTCCCGTATTACTCAAGATTGCGATTAAACAATATTAGTTGGTACCACCCATAAACCCTCAGCTCATCAGTAGAATCCCTGAGGCAAATGATCAGTAACGGCTTTGAGTGGATTTATCTATCTAACATGCCCCGAGTGTTGTTGCTCAAGTCCTCATCATCACGAGGTGCTTCTTTTAGCTTCCAAGCAGAGAGAGTCTGGCTGAATAGAAAATGGGGTGGGAATTGCTTCCATGGCCTACTTATAATGGCTATAAATGCCCATAAGGGCGAATGACCTGGTCAGCTTTATCCAGCTAGACCACATATGCATATATGATATGGTGAAGCTGCTCAGTGCCTTGCTATGTTATGTGGTTAAACATATGTATACATGTATGCATGAATGAATGAAATGCTAACTCAAAACACTCTACTCTCAGCGTCTGAGGCATTACTTGTAGCACTCCATTGCTATATAGAGCTGCTTTCGGCTACAAAGCCAATATAGGCCTTTGGGAAACTCTTTGAGCACTAAAGCGTGTGAGCACACACATTGATAAGCACTACAGTTGCTTTTTTAAGTACTTCAGTCTGCAATGCCCTTAACCATCTATTCCACTCCAATATTTGCCACCTATATTTAAACATAACACAATATATCGTCACAAGATCTATAATATAATAAAACATTTTCTTCTCCCATTCAGGGCACTTTATTCTATCTAGCCTTTAAAGCCAATGCTAAAATAGTTTTTCTATTATGAACATACATTCTGAAATAAGATGGTGTCTTTGCTATTCCTCTTACAAAGCAGGGTAGACTGGGTAAGACCCCATGACATTTCCCCCAGGCGCCATAAGTGAAAAATGGATTGAATAATTTGTTTTTTGTGTGCCTTTTCCTTTCACATCTCCACTTCTTACTAAAACATTGATGCCTGTTAGAACCTTCCCAAATCTAAACATGTTGGGGGCGTATTGCAGTATTCACACTATTAACCAAGTTGTGCTTCACTCATTTGAATTCTAATACACCTTATACTTTGTTTATATCTTATACACTCAAATATCACATGTTTCTGCTTGGCATATGTGCTCTGATATGTTTAGGAAAGGCATGGCTTTTACCAGACTGCTCTGAAAATGTACCCAAGAGACCCTGGGGACAGAGTGGTGGGTGTTAATACTTTGAGGACAAAGTGTAGAACTTAAAGTAATGAAGATTGCTGGTAATTGAGTGCACACAAGTCATTGAACCTTTTTGCTAAAGTTTACTGATTGTTAACTTATTGCAAATAATATGCAATTAGATGCAATCGAGTATTTATTTTAAATTTTCTCAAATCATCATTGACCACATGAACATAAGGTAAATTAAAACCAATATTCTTGTCATTCCAGGGGAGCAATTGGAGTTATATAGAAGCAATGAAAGCTCCATTTGTTACAGTGAAGAAAATTGGGCCATTCCGCCAGTTAAAGAAGTGGAAAAATAAGCCCCAGCAATTGTGGTTGACTAAAAGAAAGGAAACCGTTTGCCCCTGATGAAATACCGAGATGCTGACTGTGTTAGCTGATATAAAGGAATGAAACATGTTGGGTTTGTTTGTGTAGTATGAATGGGTGACATTAAGTCTTCAGAGTGATTGTCTAGTATGTGTACATTTGTATAATATACTGTATAGCATGTAGCATTGACTCAATTAGCAACATGCTTAATAATTGTTTGTTTCCTATGTTTTACCAATTTCAAAACAATTTCTAAAATGTTTTAAAAAATATACCTTTTTATATTCTGAAGCATTGTAGGTTCCTTTATCATTAAGACTCAATCCCGGTCATTACAACTTTGGTGCTAAGTGCATCAACTTTACCACCATCTGTTTACACCATGGTGGATGGCGGATTTACCGCCCCATTCCAAGGTGAGTGGGGCGGTAAATCCCCATTTCCCATTTTCCCTTCCCCATTCCCATTTTTGCCCCATAGGGCATAATGGGAGTGGGGAAGGGGCTAATTACGCCGCCGTAATTACGGCGGTGTAATTAGCACCATGGCGGGTTAGCGCCATGGATTTGGACGCCTGCTAAAAGCAGGCGTTAAAATCAGAATCAGGCGTTAAGGGTTAACGGTGGCGTTAACCCTTAACGCCCGAGTTGTAATGAGGGCCAATGCAATGTATTCTTTTCCAAATCAAATAACTGCTACTCCCCTGAAATGATTCAGATTACTGAGCATTTTTGTCAGCTGTGAAGGTGTGTATCCTTAAGAGGGATTGCTCAGTAGGATCTGGTCAACAAGATTACCCTCTAGCCTCTTTTTGTTGTAGAGAGTGGTAAGTAATCCAGGCATTAACTCAATGTCCCACTCCCTTTCCCGGTACCAGATTTTGACCTATACCAAAGATCCAAGATTGGCCAACGACATGACCAGAAGAAAGACGCCTCCACACCAGAGTAACTGCTTGAAGACACAAGAAGAATGTTTAATTCAGAAGAGTACAAGGGATACATAATTAGAGTGGAAGTTGTAGTACACCCCAGGCAAAAGGTTGCACGGATTAGTCACTGACCTGCAATCAGTGATGATTGGGAGAGGTAAGTGGGTTTTCCAGGTTGCTGCCCTAAAGATCTCCTGCAGTGGGACCCCTTAAAATACCACACATGAAGAAGACATAACCCTCGTAGAATGGACCCAATGCCTCCTAGATCCAGCTGACGCTTCGTGGTGTATTCCAGGGATAATCTGCTCAAACATGCAGAGGACAGAGGACAAGCCATACAAATAAGTGTGTGCCAACGACCTATACTCCCTAAAAACAGGCAAGTATGCCTAACAAAAGAATAGGGAATAAAACTTCTCCCAACAAAAAATTGAAAAAAACAGACTCATAAGAACCTGCCCCAATATTTCACACACACAATTGCACAGATATTTCTGGTTCTGAGGTACCAGCTGAGAAGTGCTACAGGAAACAGCATTAATATTATTACTGTCTCATTTGAAGCAGAGCCTTATGGAAAACATTTGGCATGGGAATTACATGTGTACTCCATGAACATTCATTTATTAAATAAAATGGTGTGTCTGGAGACCTACTGATGAGGTCTTCTCTGCATCCCAGAAATGCCAAAAGTGAAAAAAGATGTCGCAATGTTCTGTCTGGGACCAAGAACTAGGCTAAGACCATATGTTAAAATTCAGAACCTTTCTTTGGGGTTCGATACAAGAATGGGCCAACTAAGCAGTATCTTCCCAAAGAAACATGCATGGTGTGAGGGGTCAGTAATGGGAGGCGGACAACTGCTTGTAGTTTTCTTAAGATCAGACATTTTATTAAAGTAAAAATGTGATAATGAAGCCTCGCTTTCATTACTGTATCAGGGGATTCCCAACAAGTCTAAAGACTAAAGGAACCACTCCTAACATATGTAAACTGGCCCTCACACTATACCACAAAACATTCAAAGGTAATCATAAACAACATAAAATAATAAGCAATAATTAAACAATATTTGGCTGACCTTCAGCTGTCCTGGGTTAATTCCTTCCCCAGGGTTTTCCAAAGTCAACTCCCCAAATGTCCAAAAGAAAAGTCTTGAACCAGTTCCTATCAGTCCTTGAAAGAGTTCAAAAGGAAAGAAAAGTCTTAAATCAGTTCTTGTACGTTACAAGTCAAAACAAAAGTTCATTAAACAATAATCCACTGGTAACAATTATTCAGCTTTCAGTTGGAAAGATTCCCTTCCAATTACAGCCAAGAAAATAGCACCAACAGTAATCCTGGATTTCCTCTTTCCAAGATTAATTGTCACATTTCAAAGAATAGGTTAACAACTTCTTCTTGTACAACTCTACCATTGGTTAGGACCTCGGCAGTACATTTAGTGTAATTGTCGGGATGCTTCTCGTTGGGTTGTTGCTTTCCTCTTGACAACCACCCTTCTGCTACTGTTACCATGAGAACAGTCTCTTTTGATCCACAGTATACTACTACATCAAACAACTCCAATGTGACATCCACTGACAGTTTTATACACCACCACAGTTCAGGCACTTCTGCTTCAACTTTATACTTCAGAATTATTAGGCAAATAAAGACAAGATACTTCCGCCTCTACAGGTAGGCCACACACTCTTCTTTCCCATGCTTCAAGAAAAGGCCAGCCTCTTTGCCTCTTCTGTCTGCCTTACTGCCACAAGTATAACCTGCCCCTGCCCCAAGATTGACTTTCTCTCAACTTCAGCAGTCTTCAGCATTACTGATTAACTACTTCTGCATGACTCTTTTACAAGCACCCAGGTCCCTCCCCAGATGTGTTCACACCTTCTGGGCTCCAGTAACTACCCTGAAGCTGTATTGCCACTCTTCAGGGAACAATGCCACAGTTGTATCAGAGGACACTGGACCTTTTTCCCCTTAAATGCTATGGACGAGTATGCTCATTCTTTTTGCATAGACTTGATTAAAACTCTGTAGTTAAGGGGTTAGCAGCCTCGTAGATCAGGTGGATAGATCTAAATAGGACTTTTTCACTATGTAACTGGTCGCCTCTTGGCTTGGGAAATGCTTGTTCTCCTCGTCAGTACAAAAGTTCTGACTAAAAGAATAATTATTCAAAATTATACGAGGGTTAGTCTTCAAAGGAGAAACAGACTTGGGTACAATCGACCACGCTTTAAGATAGATGTTTATCCTTAAAGGGATGCAAGTGATTTTATACCAATGTAATATATGCTTTCAAACTTCTTTCGGGATACACAATTTGCCACACGTGACCTTCATTTGATGCTATATTCACTTGTAACTATTGTGAAAGTCAATGTTAGGTTTTTCTGAATGTTTTAGCAGGCGTTCCCTTTTTTTAATTAGGGACACGCGACCACTCTGGCAACATTAAATTCTTCAACTATGGAAAACTATGGAAATAAGGTGCTTTCTTCTTGCACGAAAACTACGGCTTTCACTTTTAGTGTGTGTGCGCTACATTTCCATTGTTAGAAATGCTTTTCACAATGACGAATAGTTTATACTCGCTTTTACACTTAGGCTAGTTACTTTAGAGCTGGTAACAATTACTGGCGAGGATTGCTGAGTGAAGCTGAATGCTGAGCTTCACTCACCGGCTTCAGGAACACTGCGGTTGTGGGCTGCTTCACTTCCCAGACTTCAACTTCTTCTACTGATTTGGGCACACTTGTGACCTACACCCTTCTGCAGCACGGGAGTCTGCTTCACTCCTCAGTCCCTCGGCTTACCTTCTGTTACGGGCCTCGGACTTCAGCACGGTCAAGGCTCTGCAAACACAGCTACTCAGTGCACATGGGGAAAACTCCACTCTCAGCACGTCTTGCTTGGTGCAATGCAGGTTTTGAGAACACAGGACCCTCTCAGAACTTGCAGGTGAAATCCGCTGTCTCCACGTTCCGGTGTCCCTTCTGTGATCACACTTCCTTGTGAATTACCAGCCTCGTGCTCTGCTGCTGCTACTACTACTACTAATGCCAGCCTTCCAGCTCCTTCCTTCTCTCCTCTCCTGCTACAGGCTATTATGCCTCACAGGATTGGCAATTGGATTCAGCTGTGTGCCATTGGTTTCAATTGACTGACCATGCAAAGGCTGGTAGGCCTAATTGCCTAACTACTACATCTACATGCTTCTTCAGCCCTCATCTTCACCTCAGTGCCTCTAGGATTCTGGGACATGTAGTTTACTTCAAAGTTAGTTTTTTCTACTGAGTAATTTTAAGGGTAGATTTAATTCCCTTAGTAATTTTAACAGAGGGGCTGCTGGTTTTAACCTTGCTAGAGGAAGATGGTTTCCTCCATTCCTTGTACTGTACCCTTGGTACTGAGGAGGGCATTTGATTTTATATACCAAACAGATTCTTTTTTTTCGTGTAATATGGTTTGATGCTACAACCTTTGGTTTTACCACCTTAGATTTAATAGGACGTTGGGAGACATTAAAATAACAATAAACCATAACCTCATCTGGTAGTGGTAAGAGTCACCATGTTAGAGGAAAAATACTGCGTTATCACCCCACGGAATCACCTCACTACTCTTGGCCCTGTCTCGACCCAGGTGATTCTCCCGCAGTACACCACCCCCACGGCTGGGAGAAGGCGATGTCTGCCTTCCGTTGGCCCCCTGGGAGAAGACTTTAGGCATGGTTTCAGTGAGGGATCCGCAGGATTCTTCACAATGGTCACTATGGTTCCTCTCCGTGGTGTAACTGGGCCCCTTACCCATAAGAGAGCTTCCCACAATACTGTCTCTGGTGTTCCTGAATTCTCAGGCCTTCCTGGTATCTTGAATGTCCATCCCAGCACTTGCAAGTCCACAAGGGGCTTTGTCGCACCTTTCCTGGCATTGCAGACTTTAAGGTGACACCAAACACGTTTTTGGTGGTTGGTCTAGATGCAGGCTTCCTGGGGTCTCATAACAAAAGACTCACTCGGGTACAAAGCCTTGTGTCAGTTCACATAGCCTGCAGGGAGAGCTATGGTGGGGTCCCTGGGATTCTGCCCAGCTGGGACTTACTTGTGGTTCTTCTCCTCTCACTTCTCTGGTCTCAAAATATCCTCTCTGAGTAGACCTTGCTCCTCCGACTGTCTGGTCCTACTCACGGGGCCCATTAGAAATGTCCTACTTTCTCCAAGAGCTGCTCTCTACTTTCTCCTTCATTCAACCTTCACTATTTTATGTTTCAAAATCCTCCTCCTTGCTTCTTTTCACTCCCTGATGTTACCTCATCCTTCTGTCTAGTTATCACCATCTGTCCTAAAACACCTTCTCCATCTGCTCTAACTGCCACCAATCCCCATTCTTCTCTTGTTATCACTTCCACTCTTCCAAGGTAACTTCTCCTCCCCTTGATGTTATGCTTCCTACTTCCTCTCAATCACCCTCTCCACCTAATATTAGCACTACCCCTCCGTCACTTCTGGCTCCTAATGTTATTTCTGCTCTTTGATTTTCACCACCTTCTCCTGCACTCTGGATTAACCACATTCTCTTGCAACCTTTATGCTTCGGATCTCACCACCTCGTCCTTCAACCTCTCTTCTTCTGATGTCGCACATCTCCCTGTTGCCCTTCTCCTTGTGATCTTACCACCTCCTTCTGCTTTCTTTTCCCTTCTGACATTATCACCTCATCCTTCAGCCCCTTCGCTCTCACCAACTCCTCTTCCTCTCCACTGCTGCAACCTCTACAACGTCCACCAACTCCTTAGACTCCGCTCCATCCAATTCCTTCCAGTTTCATGCCACTGCCAAACTCGAGTCTCCTGCTCTACTTACCCACTCCATCTAACTGGGGCTTCTGGGTTTTATACTCTTTCCTCTTCCTCCTCGGTGGGGCTTTTTGTGAGGGTAAGTGCCTGTGGCCTGTAACTGGGATTTTGCTGTGATTGGTCATGCTCATGGGCAACGCTGGTGCTGCTTCAGCCTTGGGGGACTGCACCAAGCCTATAACTGTCCTGTATGCCATTTTGGAATCTAATTTCCCATCTCGACTCCTCTTATGCTGCCTGTGCTGAAAGAGGTTTCCTGTTCCTTCAGAGTTTGCATGAATCACTGGGAAACCACTTGGTTAGGTGTTTAAACCTTGTTTGTGAGGAAACTGTGAGGACATGTGAACCTGTAATTTACCATGCTCAGTTTGTGAACGCTATGCCCTCCCTGAGGCAATGGTCTGCTAACTTTGTGTTACCTAGGATACATTTTGCGGTGCAAGAGTTCACTGTATGTTCCTTTGATACTAGGAAATGACCTCCCTGATGTTTCGATCTTGTAACAGTAGAGCCCTCGACACCAACACCTGGTAAGTACAACTGACTGCAATATTTATTTTTTTGAACTTCTTTTTATTTGTATTTTTTTCAACAAAGAAAGGAAGACAATACAGAAGAAACCACTAACAGTAAGTGACTGTGTGCTACAAATAAAAGAAAAAGGAAGTAAATCTCATTTCATACGCTGCGCAGTCTCAAGGGCTAAGTTTTTACATGTTTTACAGTCATTGCGCCTCATCAGGGTTTGGCGGTATGTCAGCGCTAATTGCGCCAGGATACCGCCAACGTCAATAGAATTATTGTTACTAGGTCTGGCGCTATTAGTGCCAGATCCCGAGTAGTGGTAAGGCAGTCATTCCCCATTTTTTTTTCAGAGTCTACAGGACTCTATAGGGATTTTTGGTGCTATTTGCACGATGGGTGCATTTGTTGTATACAAAACCATTGTCCCGGGTGAGAACTGGGAAGCATGTCTCAGAGGCATGGGAATTGGAGACGGGGACCAAGCAGGGGTGCTCGCTCTCCCTCATGCTGTTTATCTTGAAATTAGAACTCCTAGGGGCCTTCCTTAGGACAGACTTCAAGGAAGTGGGCATTTCGATGGAGGGCGACACACGTTTCTCGTTGTATATGGATGATATGTTACTTTGTTCAAAACCCGGGAATCAATCTGCCATACATACTAGAAGTCCTGGACAGCTTTGCAAGGTTATCTGGTATAACCATAAGCAAAGAGAAGTCGAGGCTGTCCTGCTTGCGGGCCTGGCAGCGATACCTACCGAATTTAGGGATGCAGTGGACAGTGGACACCTTCCCGTATTTCCGGGGGGACATTTACCATGACCCTAGGAAGGAGCATGAGAAAAGCACACTGAAAGCGCTCTGCAGGGTTGAAAAATGTTTGGAGTTCTGGCAGAGACTCCCGCTATCAATGATGGGTTCGAAAACCCCAAAGCACCAATAACTGGCAGAAAGCTTTCCTCCCAAACTTGGTATTGGGCGGAGCGGTAATGCAGTGGCAATAGTGTTACTGCTGCATTTGTGCCGCTCCTCCCAACCCCTGATGAGGCCCATTATCTTTACACAAATTACATCTGTCGACACTTGACGTATGCGTCTGATGCCTTCCCTCAAGTCCATTTCAACCCGTGCTTCATGACTGCCCACAGCCGAACCAGGCTCAAAGGCCCTAACCTATAAACCATGGTTAACAAAAACTGTGCATGCTATACCCATTGCACCCCCCCCCACCAACTCCATCTACTCATCCCTTCAAACCCCCCCCCCCCACAATCCCATGCCTCTCTTTGCTCGATGTGCCCCACGCCACTGCTACGCAAGCTTCATGGTGGCATGTCATCAGAGGGCGCAAACATCTTTTGGACCAATGCATTCCATGTAGAGATATCTATACTGACCTCCCTTTGTCCCCTGTACACCGCCCTGTGTAACACCACTTTTTCTGCCCCCCCCCCCCATTTCTTGTGGTCTCCCCACCATGCCTCTACACGGGGACCTTCTGTGGACTTCCAAGCCAGTGCTCTTCTGCGCTTAGCCAAAATGTAGATCAGAACTTTCATCCTTGTTATATGTGCCTCTGCGTGCTGCCTCAGGAACATCCCCAGCAAGCGCGCCTCTGGTGCCCTTTCCTGCATATTTATCCCTCCCCTTGAGGCCTTATTTGCAATGTCCTGCCAGAACCCCCTCACAACCTGACATGACCAAAACATGTGCAGCATATCTGCCGGTTCGCTTGTGCACCTCTGGCATCTCTTCCCTCTCTTTGCCCCCAGGAACCGCAAGATGTCATGTGAAGTCATGAATTATATGTTTGTGACTTGTAGCTGTATCGGTTTAAATATGTTGTTCTGGAGACCTTCCGTGTATACAGCATCACCCTTGTCCATTCCCCCTCGTGAAAGCCCTGCCTATGCCCTCTGCCAACTTGGCCCGCACTCTGAGTTCTGGTTTACTGAGCAAGTCCAGTATCATGTCATACAACCTGGAGATCACATTGCGCCCCTCTGTAAGATAATAGAGGGAGGCCAGCAAGACGTCCACCTGATTCCTGTTTTAATGCCTAGCCTTCTGACTGTGCCAATTTTAATCACCCTGTGATATGTCAAGAACCGTCCCTTCAGTATATCAAAGCTCTCAATCAGTAAAGGTAAGCCCAACAGAACACCGTCCTGACACAGGTCCCCAAGAGTGATTATCCCATTCTGCTCCCAGTGGTGTCTAGTGCTGCAGATCTCCTCCCAGGTCCTCCCACAGATTGCCACCATGTTAGCAGAATATGGGTGTTGCTGCCCACCATCTTCCATAGTCTTTGCCATAATTTCTGTCCCAGTGCCACAACTACGGTAGTCCCCACCTTGCCAGCGCGCTCCACCCAGGGCACTTCCCTCAGGCAGAATGGTGTTACTTTGTCCCGCAGCAGGCCAGTGTCTATGGAGACCTCATCTGCCAGCCAGGCCATGATTAACTGCAGCTGGCCAGCAAGATAGTATGCCTCGAAGTGCGGCAGCCTGATTTCCTCCATCCATGTAGTCCCTTCTCAGCACACCCAGCGATATTCTGTACCTCTTTCTCACCCAGATAAATCCTCTCACTGCTGAGTCGAGTTTGTGAAAGAACAGTCCCGGGATCTCATAAGGTATGCTCACAAAGTGATACAACGGGCGCGGCAACACCACCATTTTGAGCAGTGCCATTCGACCCATCATTGATGGCGGGAGCCTCTGCCAGAACTCCAAAGATTTCTCAACCCTGCAGAGCACCTTCAGTGTGTTTGCCTTGTGCTCCTTACTAGGGTCATGGTAGATGTTCACTTCAAAATACCGGAAGGTGTCCACTGGCCACTGCATCCCTAAATTCGGTAGATGCCGCTGCTCCATCGTTGCCAGGCCCGCAAGCGGGAACAGCCTCGACTTCTCTTTGCTTATGGTTATACCTGATAACCTTGCAAAGCCGCCTTGGACTTCCACTATGTATGGCAGATTGATTTCCGGGTTTTGAACATAAATTACATATCATCCACATACAACGAGAGCACATGTGCGTCGCCCTCCATCGAAATGCCCGCTTCCTTGAAGTCCCTCCTAAGGAAGGCTGCTGGGGGTTCTAATGCCAAGATAAACAGCATGGGGGAGATCAGACACCCCTGCTTGGTCCCCTTCCCCACGCCTCCCAGTTCTCACCCGGGCCAATGGTTTTGTATAGAACAAATGCACCCATCATGCAAAGCGCAGCCCCACTCCAAGGAGCTGCAGTACTGTGTGCAGCCAGTCCCACCTCATGGAGCCAAACAACTTTATTGCATCCTGTGAAAACACAGCATATTCCCCCTCCACACCCTTAGTTTTTGTCTATTGCATGGTGCAGCCTACGCAGGTTCCAGGACGTGTTCCTTGCAGGGACATAGCCTGTTTTGTTAGGGTGTATCAAAGGGCCAATTACATGCCTCAGTCTATTCGCCAACATTGCAGCGAGAATTTTGCAGTCTTGGTTAATCATTGAGGGTGGTCTGTACGAGCCATACTCCTGCGTGGTCTTACATGGCTTAAGTATCGACACTATGATGGACTCTGAGGCTCGCCGGCAGTATGCCCACCTCGAATGCCTCCTCCAGCATCCGCAACAGGTGTGGCACAAGGTCTCCTGCGAACTCCCGGTAGAATTCTGCCGGGGCCCGTCCACTCCCGGAGTCTTACCAGAGGGTAGCAAGAGTATGGTTGCCGGAAGTTCCTCTACAGTGAACAGTGCGCCAAGGATCTCTGCCTTTTCACGTCTCAGGAGGGGCAGTTCAGTCTCCATCCAGACCTCTTCCAGGGCCCTGGCACAGCTCTCCTCGCCAGCAGCATATAGGCGCCTGTAGAACCGGCTGAAGGCTGCATTAATCTTACTCGGGGGGCCTCCATTCCTCCCTGCAATCATCCCTAATGGAACTAATCATGCTCTTCCACTCCTCAGGGCATCGCAGCCAGGCCAACAGACTTCCAGGTTTGTCCCCACTTTTGTGGAGTCCCTTTATATATCTATTGTAGTCATATTTGTCCAGTCGCTCCCAAGCTACAATATAGGCCTGCCTGAGCTCAATTTGCATTTTCTCGTACCCTGCCGATTGTCCCCCTCTGCCTGACAACCCCTCAATCTGCGCCTCTGTGCTAGAAATAGTATGCATTAGGTTCTTCTGTATTCCGCCCATCTTCCCCATTGCCCCCCTCAGTACCACCTTAAAGGATTCCCAGAGGGTCCCCGCACTGTCTATGCTCCCCACATTGTTTGAAAAATCCTCTATTTTTTCCCCATAGGAACTCTGAACTGTTCATCGATCTGCACCTCCGCAGGATGTGGGGGTACTCATGCCGCTCTCTGCCATGTCACAATGAGTGGTGCTTGATCTAAAAGGACTCTTGCCCTGAAGTCAGCTGCCACAAATTAACCCAAGGTTTCGGTGCCCGTAATCATGTAGTCTATACATGTGTGCACCCCATCTCGACTTGAATAATAGGAGTAGCCCCTCCTATCCCTGAGTAGCTGCATCCTTGTATCCCACAAACCCAGCTCCCGCAGTAAGGTCCCAAACGCCTTAGCTGACGGTGCCTATTTCTTGCACTTGCAATTTGACCTATCAAGGACCGGGTCTAGGGTGCAGTTAAAATCCCCTCCTGAAAACCACAGGACTCCTCTGTAAGGTGCCAGTTGGGGGCCTAATGACCTATGATATACAGTGGCGTTGTGGTTCGGTGCATACATGTTGATATACAAATCTCTCTCTTTTTCAGGAACCCATACACAATAGTCAACCTGCCTTCTCTATCACACTTAGATTCTAGCGGCCTGAAAGGCACCGAGGGGGCCACCTACACAAGGATACCCCGAGCATACACCAAGTACAGCGATCCATGTATTCGTCCCCTCATTTCTGAGCGATCACGGCCTGTCTGGCTGCAGTTAGATGCGTCTCTTGCAGGAGGGCTACATGCACTCCCTTACTGATCAAATATGTATGTATTTTGTTCCGTTTGACATAGCTCTTAAGTCCTCTAATGTTCCAGGAGATTACTTTGATGTCACTCATTTGAGTTATGTGGTCCCTCTCCTACCTGGGCGTCCCACTCACTCCCTCTCAGTCAGCGTCCTTCCCTGTTTTCTCACTTCATATCAGGACTAACCGTCTACCTCTGCCCAACCCTGAGATTGCTTTCGGCCCTCTGCCCCATCCATCAGCCAGCCCCAGGCTAGTGGTATCTTCCCATATATACGTGTGCCATGGGTCAGCGCCAGGAGACAAGTTGCAGGACGGATAAGCATGCCAGTCAACCTAACGTGTAACATCCTGCAAACCCCAAACATCCCCAACAAATGCCCAATGTCTCCTGGGCTGTTCAGGCTCAGCCACTTCTCACACTTAACCGGTGTTTCACCCCCCTGCCCCTCACCCTGCCGGTCTTGCATGCAGCAGCTGGATGCCTTTACTCTGCAACCCTGAAAAGAAGCAAGAGACGATGGCCGGGGCGTGTGGCACCCGCCAGTAGGCTGCTTAAGCAACAGTTCCTTAGTCCATGTGTTCCCTCATCCCCTTTGCCGTGAGGCACACAGTCTCCTCCTCCTGCCATTTGTTGTTTGCATCTTGCTCTACTGCGTGTTCCCAAGGGGCCAGGCAAACCCGCTGGATCATAATTTCTCATGTGGCTGATTCCGATCTCCTCCGGAGGGGAGCCACTCCTATCGCGTCCATCCATGCCTGTGCCCCATCCGTGCTGTCAAAGAAGTGGGAGGTGCCATTCTGCAGTACTTTTAATTTAGCAGGATAAATTAGCATATACTTCAAGTCGCCTGCCGCATTTTCTCCTTCCGGGGTCCAAAGGCTGGCCTCTGCAACTTTAATTTGTAATCAGGGTATACCGTGATCTTAGGGGGGACCCCCTTTTCATCCCTCCTTGTCTGGAAAGTGCCAAGATTGTTTCCCTTTCTCTGTAGTTTAAGAGCTTCACAAACAGTGGTCTCAGGAGTGCCCCCGTTGAGGGCCTTCTGGCCAGGGACCTGTGAGCCTGTTCCACCTTGAAGCCCTGCAAGAGTGTGCCTGCGGAAACCTCCTGCACCAGCGTATTCTCCACATATGTAGAGGGGTCCCTGCCGTCCGTCCCCTCTGGCAGACCCAGTATGCTTATGTTATTCCTTCACCATCTTTGGCTCTGTTCTCCAGAGCTGCCACCTTCATTTTAGTTCTTGCACCTACGGCAGGGCCCCCACTATATGTTGCTTGTTTTCATCAGCTTGTGTCTCCACCGACTGCAGCTTACCAGCTAGTGCCCGGAAGTCCTGCTGCAGCAGCCCCACATCTACCTTGACCTCATCTTTTCTCCTGCAGGGTAGTTAGTGTCGCAATGGCTTTTAGGATTCAGTTTTTGTCTGCTTTTGCTTTGGGCTGCGTGCTGCATCCTTCCTTTGGGGCCTTGCCTCCTCCCTCACTTCTGCGTGCAAAGGCCTCCATCCTAGTTTGTCTGGTTTTGCCCTTGTGTTGCTTGTCTGGCATGTGATCAGTGTTCCTTCCTTGGGGCACTGTACCAGCTAGCGACCGCATCTCCAGGTTCTGCCTTAAGGTGTGACTTGTACGTTATTCAGGTCTGGGCTAGTTCTGCAAGATCTGTGACACCCTAGTGAGGTGGGTGTTCTTTCCAATGCCGTACAGTGTCCCTGGTGCAGTCCTGTTTGTGCTAACCAGGCTCCCAGCAATGACCGGTCCCTTCCCGGATGCACCTCATCCCCCCCACGGGCCGCTGTGTCAGCATCACCCTTAGTGTGCTAGACGCCCCTGGGGGCGCGGGTGTACTCTTGTGGCCGTACCTCGTCCATTGTTCCAGGCCTCCCTGTGGTTCTCGTGCATCATAGTGTGCTTGTGGCTGGGCGTCTCTGCCTGCACTCCCTGCCCCCGTCCTGATGCTTTCACTGTTGTTTCTTGCTTGGCTTGCCCCATTCATGGTTCAGTATCACTGCTGCCCACCGTACCACCTCACTTAACTGCACTAACGTCTCTGGTACAGTATCGCCCTCCAGATTCAGTATGGCCTCCCTCTGCTCAAGGCACATTTTTACAGGTGCCAGCTCTGTTGCTGCACACCTCCCCCTTCCCTTCCGGGTCTCCGGCCCCTCCTGTCCTGCTTCAAGGGTAAATTGTGCTGAAGGGATAGGTCTTTCCTGTGATTACTCAGTTACAATGAGTCTTTCTTGAGTATTCTAGGAGGGTAGAGAAAGCATGGCTATTTTACTATTTGAGTTTTAAAGAGGCCAATGGCTTGGTGATGGGCTCTAGAGCGTGCTTTCTTCGGTAGGCATCCAGTCCTGGACTTGATGTTTTCCCGGGCCCACTTCCTCAATGTCCTTCCTCCCTCACGAGTGCCATGGAGCTCCTGTGCTGCATATGTGTGATTGCCCCCCTACTCAGGATCCTGCGTCTTCTCGCAGTCTGCCTCTCTGGGCAGGGGCAGACCTTAATTCTGCGCCCTGTTCCTTCCCCTGCTCACGTTTTTCCTGGAGGGCTTCAGGGACCCTGTATGCCTCTCAGAGGGGTTCTGCCACCCACCTCTGCTCCTCTGCACACCTCCCTTGTCCAGGCCGTCAATTTGTCCCCACGCACTCACTTTTGCTGCCCATAGCTTCCAGCAAACCTTCTCTCTGCAAGCGGCTGGCCAGCTCCTTGCTCACTTCTCTCTCAGCTGCGGTGCCAGCCACCAGACCTCCGAGCCTCCTGTTGTGTACGCCTTGCGTCCCGCAACACGGTGACGTAAGGCGCTGATAATAAAAGACCCGCCCTACCACAAGCGAGGCAGTTCCGGGTGAGATCTCCACCATGCAAGTGCTGTCTGATTCATTGCGCTCCCCGGCAGGCCGACTCCCAGGGGCCTCACATATTCTCTCATCCACTTTACACTGGTGACGAGGAACGGACTGTAAAACACTGTGCATACGAGCCATAAATCATCAAATAAGCCCTTGACACAGGCACATTTTTGGACACACGGTCGGCGGGGACCATCACCCACCAAAAAAAAAAAAAACATATGTGTATATAGTATATGTATTAGTGTTTTATTTTTGTTTTTTTTTCTCCAAATCTCTTCTCTGGCATGCTGCATCGGCTACTTGGCAATTAACATACCAGCACATAGGAAACTTTGCATGCCATGAAGCCTGCTTTCATACCTTTCAGGCTGCCCAGACACCATGACGCCGCAAGCAACGACGGTGGAAGGCCATTGGATACGTGGACACGCTGCCTGCAACTAACCATCTAAGATAAGGTGATTCTCATCGCACGCCGTCTGTGACAGCCCACACATCGGCGCAACATGGCGTCCAGCCTATCCACTCCCAGTCCTGGCACGTCATTGAGAATTGCAGCGACACTGTCACCCACCACACCACACCCGCGACCTCAGGGAGGAACAACAATGGCGTTTGGACCTTTCAACCAATATACTGACCCTTCCTCAGTGGGCTCCCTCTGGCTGTTGTGGATCCAGAAATTTGAAATGGCAATGGACTGCAAAGACGTCACTATGCCCAGGAAAATGAGGTCACACCTCCTACTCAATGTAGGTGATGATGTCCTGCACATCTTTAACTAACTCGTAATCGGTGATGGCTCAGACATCTACCAGCTGGCGAAGGACGCTCTCACAGCACACTTCATGCCACAACTAAACCCGGACTACGAGACTTTCATTTTCTGCCCCATCATCCAGCTCGAAGAGGAAACGCTTGATGCTTATCACACAAGACTCAGAAAACGTGCACTCTCATGTGAATTCGACAAAGTCGAGAAAGAGATCAGACGCCAAATCATTAATGGCATGCACTCTGAAAAGTTAGGCAGAATGGTGTTGAGCGAAAAGGGCATCTCCCTGGCCAGAATCCTCGAATATGGGCGTCAGAGAGAACTGTCGCACGCAAGGGTGGCGCACATGGGTACCGTGCTGCAGAAGCTCCAGCTAACACTGACAACAGCTCAAATTGCCAGCTGCCAACAGCCGAGGGAAGACCCCAATGACGCAAACACCTCACCTCGGTGGTAGTCAAGGATTCCAGGGCCGACAATGTGGGTGGTGCGGAGGTGTGCGTCATGGAAGATGAAATTGCCCAGCACAAGGGACCACGTGTGGTGCATGTGGCCGGAAAGACCACTACGCGAGAGTCTGCAGGTCGTCAGGGCAAGCACAACGCCCCCAGCCACAACCAGATAGAGGTTCCCAGAAGAAATAGAAACCGGCCAACGCTCGCTGCGTCGAAATGGCCAACTCATCCACCGACGAAGGAGATGACGACAATGGTGACATAGCGAAAGAGATGGAGAGCGGAAAACTGAGAAGGGGGAGAAAAGTCTACCTGGTCTCAGCACTCGACACAGAGGCACGGCGTCGACAAAGAAGCAAAGAAGATGAAAATGCCTAGTGGCCATACTGGGCCAAGAGACACAAATGACTATCGACACTGGGGCATCAGTGAACGTCATGCCGGCAACCATGTTCCGGAAACTATGCCCAACCCCGGTCTGAAAGCAAACGGACAAGCTTGTGTTCGCCTACGGGTGCGAGACTCCACTACCAGTTGTAGGTCGGTTTCGGACAACTCTCAGCAGAGGCGACAGAACACTACAATCCAAAGTATATGTTGTCAGCGCAGGCATTGAATGCTTACTGAGTGGAGATGCAGCGGAAGACCTAGGGTTAGTATGCTTCATCTGTGACATTTCAGACCCCACGGATATCACAAACCACTCGAGAAATACCCAGGCCTCCTCAGAGGCACCGGAAAGGAAATCTTATAAAGCTCCACATCGACGAAACAGTCCAGCCCCGAGCAGTGGACCACAGAAGAACACCATTCCACACGAGGGACCAAGTCAAAAAGGAGCTGCGTGAACTTGAGAAAGCAGGCATCATAGAGGAGGTAACTGGGCTGACACCGTGGGTATCACCCATGGCGGTCACTAAGAAGCCAAAGCAACCAGGGAAGGTGAGGATCTGCATCGACATGCGCCTCCCCAATGCAGCTATCAAGCGAGAACCGCACATCACCCCCACACTGGACGAAATAATCACAGACCTCACTGGGTCGAATGTTTTCTCCAAGGTAGATCTCAACGCTGAATACCATCAATTAAAACTGCATCGGGACTCCAGATACATTATGACCTTCTCCACACACCTCGGCCTACGCCGATACAAAAGGCTGAGCTTCGCTATATCCTCAGCAGCTGAAGTTTTCCAGCAGGCCATCCGAGAGGTGATACAGGGCATCCCGGGAGTACTCCATGTCAGCGATGACATTCTCATCCATGCCAGCGACAGACAAGAACACATGCAGCGCCTCGAGATGGTACTCAGCAGGTTGGAGACCGCAGGGCTGACCATTCACAGGGAGAAGTGGGAATTTATGAAGGATGAAATCACTTTCTTCAGATACGTGTTCAACAGCACCGGGTTGTCAGCCGACCCACAAAAGGTGGCGAACATTAAAGAAGCCTCTCCCCCAACCTCACCCACGGAGCTACGCAGCTTCCTGGGGATGGCGACATACTGTGGTAGATTCATACCCAACTTGACAACAATGTCCGGACCACTCAGGGAGCTCACAAAATCCAACACGAAATGGGCCTGGAGCCCCGACTGCCAGGAAGCATTTGAACGGATCAAAACGTCCTTCTCAGCCGAGACAACAATGGCCTACTACGACTGCTCACTAGTGACAGAACTGTATGTCGACGCCAGCCGGTCGGCCTCGGGATGATCTTGGTTCAAGTCACTTGGACGGGAGAGACCAAACAAATCGCCTATGCATCTCGCGCCCTAACTCCAACTGAACAGCGGTACTCTCACATTGAGAAAGAGGCCATCGCAGTACTGTGGGGCTGCCGCCATTTTCACATATACCTATATGGACCACAAGTCCCTCATCCCCATATTCACAGGATCCTCTTTGCACCCCCGGCCAGGATAGGGAAGTGGCTGTTACACCTACAACAGTACGAATTTGAGCTATTGTACCAACCGGGAACCAACAACCCCGCTGACTTCCTATCCAGACACCCAAGGGCCGCCACACCAAGAGAAGTGAATGTGGCAGAAGAAACAGAGGAACGCATCTGCCAGATCGTCCACACGATGAAACCCAAGGCAATCGGAATTGAAGACATTGCGGAAGCCACCCAGGCCGATGCCTGCTGTGACCTTGTCAAGGACTCCATCATTCCAGGTGAGTGGAAGTCTTTTCTCCGAAATGTGCACAATCGGCCACCCGAAGCCAGAGACTTCCTCACCGGCGTGTTCCCGGTACGACACAGCCTATCTGTCACCAAGGAAGGACTAATACTGAGAGGGGTTTGGATAGTAATCCCCACCAGTTTACAAGACAGAATCATAGCGTTGGCCCACAAAGGCCACCAAGGCATGGTCAGGACCAAAGCCAGAATCGGACACCAAGTATGGTTCCCGCACATCGACACCAAGGTGGAACAACTCATAACGGCATGCCACCCATGCCAAAATCGCCAGCGCACCACCGAATCCTGAACCCATCCAATTGGCGGAACGAGGGTCCTCAAGATGGGACGCGATCAGCATTGACTTCTGTACAGTCCAGGAAGGCACGTATCTGCTAGTAGCCATCGACGACCATTCCAGATACCCGGTGGTAGAAATCGTATCATCAACATCAGCGGAAATGGTGATACCAGCTCTAGAAAAGATCTTCACCACCCATGGCCTGCCACGACGCATCAGGAGTGACAATGTGCCACCATTCCAGGGTGCAGAAGTCAAAAGGTACCTGAATGACCTGAACATCCAATACCATCACATCAAGCCGAGATGGCCACAAGCCAATGGCGACGCAGAGAAGTTCATGCGTACCCTCAACAAGGTACTGCACCTTTCCCGGGCACACTTCAGCCCTGGGAGGGTGGACCTATGCCGGTTTCTAAGGAACTATTGAGTAACACCCCACAGTACTACAGGGTTACCACCGGCAGACATCATGTACGGGACAGTGATCATCGATTCCTCATCACCCAAGAAGGGGCACAGACACCTACGACAGCGACCGAAGCCATTGAAGGAGGATCACTGCGAATGAGTGCATGAGCATCAGGAGGCATGTGAGGGAATCTAGACACCAAGTCGGAGATCAGGTGCTAGTGACGCGGAACCCCTCGAAAACCAAACTGGACACCCAGTATGATGTGGTCCCCTGGACTGTCACTCGACGACAGGGAACCATGGTAACGCCCACACGAAGGCAACGTCAGATCACCAGGAATGCCTCATGGTTCAAGAGGGGGCCGCCGAAAATGTGGACCGATGGGGACCAGCAGATCGCGGAGGAAGCAGGTTCGCCACTGGAGGACGAATACCAACAACCAGAGGGCGAACCGACCATGAGGTACGATCCAGATGAACTGCTGGATGGACCGGAGGGGGCATCTCCAGAAAACGAAGGTGAGCCACAACAGGACCCAGGTCCAGGGACGGCTCCTAGATTTGGGCACTCTGCCTTAAGAACAGCACAGAGAGCCCCAAAGCGGTTAAAAGACAATGAGTGATAGACCTACTCAAAGGGAAAGAACTGAAATGTGCGCTGGACTAGAATGCACATGGTGGTTGAGTTTTGTTGTACGCCTTATATCCCGCAATGCAGTGACGTAATGCGCTGATAATAAAAGGCTCACCCGCCACGAGCGAGGCAGTTCCGGGCGAGATCTCCACCATGCGAGTGCTGTCTGATTTATTGCGCTCCCCGCCAGGCCCATTCCCAGGGGCCTCACATATTCTCTAATCCGCCAGCACACCGGCATGAGAGAACTTTACACCACCTACCGCCGAGGTGCACTCAGCCAGCTACCTGTTCGTCCACGCCTCCCAGCCAGCTGCTTCCTGTCGGGTGCTCCGGGGCTCTGCGCCACTGCTTGACTCACGCGGCCACCATGCACCTGCAGCACCGGTCCCAGCACTCTCCTCTGGCTGTCTTCTCGCTCCCACACATGGCTCGCCGTCACTGCAATCAGGGGTCCACCGCCTCACTTCGTTCACCAGTAGGTCCCTAGACTCTTGTGGAGTATCTCAACATTTTCCTTACTGCCAGGCTGCCGATGCCATTTTCTTACTGCAGGCTCTGAATTTAGCAGTTTTCACTTTCTCGGTACCCCGCGAGTTCTTCTTCTCTCTCCGCACTCTTCGGCTTTTAGGGAAGGCAATTTGATGTTTCCAGCTGCACTTTGCAGTTTATTACGCTGCAGGGCTTATCTACATTAACAGATCCAGCGGGAGCTATCTGGGCTTAAAGGGAGAGGCGCACCTTTCATCCTTTTGAATTTAGGTCTGCTTAGAGAGAGCTTCAGACATTCTTAGTTGAGGAGGATGTGCACTACCACTGCTCTGCATGGCCGTGCAAGGGTTTTCAGAACTGGCCTGTTCTAAGTGGCTGCAATGCAGTTCTATGGTTGTCCTACTGACACGTCACAGGCTCCAGTGGAGGGCGACTGGGGGCCATTCACTGATTCAGCTGGCACTCGCCTCCCTGAGTCATTCCCTTGGTGGTCTTGGTATCCAGGGTGGGGAATTCACCTCAATCACTAAGCATGGCGACCCAATCAGATACACCAGGAGAGCTGCCTTGATGTCATGAGGTAGGTCATTAAGTTGATATCACCTAATGATGTGGGATATAGATTGGGAGTTTTACTGAGAACTCAAGTGTCATAATTGTTTTTCCAGAACCACAGAGACAGAAGTTAGATGTGCCCATTATTTCACTGGTCACAAATCACAGGTCTTTGTGATATGATGCTCTAGTTTTGCTTATAAACCTATCGCCTTGGGGAATTTCCTTCTAAACAAGTCCCTAGAATTCCCCTGATATCCAAAGCAGGCCACGCTCCCTCCTCTGAGGGTGACGGAGAGGCATAGAGGGAAGATTTCACTCTTGCCACGTGTAAACCTTGGGGACAACCCTTGGCTTAAAAGATGGATGAGAACGAAGAACCATAGAAGGCCAGTCAAAACATTGTGGGCAAACTATCAAGTGAACCCCAGGAAAGGGTTACTGTATAAAGTCACCTATCATCTCGGCCATAGTTTTCTAAAATCGCATTTCCATGACCCAAAGACAGGCCATCTCGCTATTATGCCTAGTTTTATTTTTTTATTTAAAAAGAAAGTGGAACATAAAGTGTCCAAGCTCCTTTCAAGGCGCCCACCTGAGTAAGCGTCACCAGAAAGCATGAAATGTGTCTGGATTCTTGTGGGCAATGTTGAATAGCCAAAGGGAGCGCAGCACACATTAAGGTGCAGTGTAATGCAGTATATTATTTTTATATTATACATGAATGCGCCTTCACATACTTCGGTTTTAACGATGCTGGCAGGTGCTTCAAATAGGGGAGTGAGCCTGCTGACTCATCACTATTAAGGCATCATTTAATGACATACAAATTAAATAGAACCAGAACTCTGGATTTAAAAGCCGGAGCAATAGGTTAGAGAGATCTATGCGGATCCAGGTCTTTAATTCATACTGTCCAATATTGAATTACTAATGGGGCACTACTTCCAGGTTAGGAATGAATGGCGATAGAATGGGCCCTGTCAGCAAGTCAGTATTAATTATCCTTCAAGCGAACACCAAGGAATACAGGGAGTTTTATATAATGGTGCTAAAATAAGTATATTGATCAGTGAAATTCAGTCTGACCCATTGATAAACCGCACCCAAAACCTGTCGGGGTCTATGCATCCTCCCTCTTGACGGATATAGATTATCAGCAAACCATACAGTCCATTGACAAACTGCACCAAAAACCTGTCAGGGTCTATGCATCCTCCCTCTTGACGGATCTAGATTATCAGTGATCCATTCAGTCCATTGACAAACTGCACCCAAAACCAGGCAGGGTCTATGCATCCTTCCTCTTGACGGATCTAGATTATCAGTAAACCATACAGTCCATTGACAAACAGCACCCAAAAGCTGTCAGGGTCTATGCATCCTTCCTCTTGATGAATATAGATTATCAGCAAACCATACAGTCCATTGACAAACTGCACCCAAAACCTGTCAGGTTCTATACATTCTCCCTCTTCACGGATCTAGATTATCAGCAAACCATACAGTCCATTGACAAACAGCACCCAAAACCTGGCAGGGTCTATGCATCCTCCCTATACAGTTTCAGATCTTAACAGGGTCGGGCTGGGACATCATATTGTCTCTGGCACCAATGAAAAAGAGGCCCAGGGTTGCAAATAGCAATTCATTCCTTTTTTGACACTGTTTGAATAGTACCCAAGGGGGAGTTTTAAAACAAAATAAAATGTGATGCAAATTGTGCATTTTAAAGAATATTTATTCAGGTCAAAACCATTATCTGCAAAGTGAATTAACTCATCAAAGGGGCCCACATTGGTAAAAATAAGTGGCCTACTTTGACAAAAAAAAAAAATAGCCCCACACCTGCATTTTGCATTTTTGGTTCAGCCGTGGCTTTTGCCCTATAGACCAGTCCAAGCCTGGATCTTAAGAATCTCTGTAGCTGTACGTTATTAGGAGCCATCCATATAATTCCGAGGAGGGAGCCCCGGGTGTTTAGGAATGTTAAACTTCTCAAGCTGGGCTGGGACATTTTAGAGGAACCCCTCCCGAGAAGAACCACCTCTTCAGACTTCTCCCGCCAACACTTCATAGAACTCAATCCTGTCAGACCCACAGGACAAAGACTGTCTTCCCATTGGTTTTAGCACCTACCAATCCATATCAAGGTTACATAAGGCCACAGTGAGAAGCACTACCTCCTACAGGATGTTATGCTGCATCGCAGATACCACGGCTGTGCAATGAAATTAACCACAGAATAGATGGGGACACCTTGATAATCCCCAAGATATGCAGTGTTGCAACAGTCAAGTGTGTATTCACTCCACCTACCCAGCATCCTCCCATCGCCTATACATGTGTTCAATACTGGCTATAATTTCCTTATTACCCCCAAGGCATAGTCGATGTCAGGACATATAATCCACAATCTAGCTCTGTTTCTTAAAGTAATTTGTTATATTTATTTATTTTTTTGTAATAACACGCTTCACGCTGGCGACCACACCAGGCTAGGGTTGGGATTCGAACCCCTGCCGCTAGGCGCTGTTGTCTTGCTTCCTAGACAAACGGGCTGCCCCTGAACATCCTCCCGGCCCAGTTCAGCTCGTTTCGTGTTAACGTGGAGATTCTGTTGCCTCGGTGCCTTTACGGTATCTGGCGGTTGTGTAAACGATATGGGCAAGGCCGTCCTTCCAGTTCCAGTTCCTCCCAGAGGTCACCATAACCTCTGGCCCGGCCTATCTCCTGCGGATTCCGGCGTATTGCAGGGAGGGATGCTGTCACAAGCATTTGCAACTTTCAGCTCCAGATGGCCTTCTTCCTGTTTTCATTTGGAGGGCCAGAACGCTTTGCCAATTGACCCGGCCTGCTTCTTTTAAACCCTTTCTGAAAATGTTCTGGCATTCAAAATCCCTTTAAAAAAAGTAAGAGTGATAACCAGCATTAGAAGAGCATTCGCCAGCTCCCTTCCTTCCTTTGCTAAACATCTCAGCTGTTACTTTCGGATTTTCCTAACACCCAATTTTTCCAACATAGAGTAAACATAGATTTAAAAAAAAAAGTTTTATCTATGAACTGTGCTCTTAAATAAGCAACCATCATCATTGTCTCTTTTTCAGAACTTGGAATGCTATTTATAGCTGTAGTTGGGCTTTTCCAATTATATTCTTGGAATATTATTGTGTGTGTGTGTGTGTTTTGAAAATGTCATTGAGAATGGAGCATTTCTACTCCAAATTTTAAAAAAATGTATTCATTTAATTATTTGAATTTATTAAGCGTGTTAAACCTGGAGGTATTAGGGCGCTGGTTACAACACTCCTGAAACACTTGTGTATGGGTGTGATATAAATAAAATATCATATAATAACATAGAAAAACAGCAGAAGAGTTTCAGTCCATCGCCAACTGTGGCCGCTTAGATCAGAGTCCCACACTAGGAGAAAAGCGTATTCTTAAGATGTTTCCGAATGTGCAGTAAGATCTTCCTGCTCTTGGTTATAGGGGTAGAGAGTTCCAGTTCTTGGAGGCGATGATCTGGGAGCTCAGCCCTCCAGATCTCTTCAGCCTAAAACCCAGGATGATGAGTTGGTCGCCCTAAAACCCAGGATGATGAGTCGGTCGCCTAAAACTTGGTCTCCTAAAACCCAGGATGATGAGTCGGTCGCCTAAAACCTGGGATGATGAGTCGGTGGGAGAAGTAAGAGGGGGTAGGTCTAGCTGATTCTGCTAGAATATGTGTACGTCGTAATGGGGCTTAAAAAACTGAAACAAGGGTAATAAAAATGGGCGAAAGGTGGAGAAAGAAAGTGGCATTGAAGAGGTGGGGTGGAGAAAGTATGGAAGTGAAACCACCCCATAAAAAAGACTAAAATAATAATTCTCCAAGAAAAAGGAAATAAAGGTCACATTTTCAAAAGACGAAGAGGTACATTTGCAACTTACCACCAGTTAGTAACAACTGCGCATGGCTGTAAATCACCCCTTGACATTGTGTTCTAGAAGAACCAGGAGCAGAACATGCATGGGAAGGTGTGACCCATTCGATTTTACTGTGTGATAATGTCGTGTGTTTATATCAATGCAAATAACTGCTGAGGATCCACTCAATCCCGGTAACCTTGAAACACGTGTCGGTGGTATTGTAGGTGTGGAATATACACATTGACGTCCACCACATGGGCGCTAGTGAGGGTATTTAGGGCGCATATCGCATGAACATCTGCTGTACTTCAATCATTTGGTGCCCAATGCCATCATTGGGTGTTGAGGGTTCCACAATGTATTGTCTATACCCGCAATGTTTTTTGTATGACGTCTTAATCCTGTGTCGTGACTTTACATGTGATACACGATTTGGTTTCTGCACAATCACATTTTGCACAACCTATACCGTAATTTTCTTTTAAAGGGCCAACTCTGACTGCGGTCTTTGGAATTAGTGTAACCCTTCACTCACTGGACCCCAGTGTTCACCCCATTGTTTGGAGACAAAGGGTGTCATTACAAGATTGCTGGTATCCCTCAGGAATTACCGGCGGGATTCCGGAAAACGGATTTACTTTTACCAGTGCCTGACATCCCAGTAATTCTGGGTATTCCAGGTGCCGGCAATGGCAGTAAATCCCCATTCCATGGGGTCTGTTTTTTTTCAGTGGGGGCATAATTTACCTCCAGCTACTGTCTGGAGGTAAATTGGGTAACCCCCACCAGAATAGTGTTGGTCATGGAATTACCGCCACTTTTAACAGCACTTTTTCTGGATCGGAAAACTTGTAATCGCCTCCAAAATATATCTAACTACATTTGCTATAGCATGACATTCCCTAAGAAATTCCTCTGATGCCTGAAGTTGCATTCTTAAATCAAACACAGTGGTGCAATGTGCAAGCTTTAATATATATATATATGTGCCACAAGGTAATGCTTGAACTGAGGATCAAAAAGCTGCCAGGAACGTAAGCGCCAAGAAACCACACAGGTGGTAACACTGCGCGGTATGCGAACATTTAACATAACATAACCCAGAGCTTTGTAATCAACATTGCTGGCAAACAATCAAAGTGAAATGTTACATGTTATGTTTCTAAAAATAGGAGTGTATTCCTTTCTCACAAGTTGCCAGTATGTTTCACACCTGTGAGTGCTTCATCAAGGAAAATGTCAGTCTAATACAATTGTGCTTATTTTAAGGATTAGTATTGGTGCCTCTTACTTTGAGTAGGCCTGCAGGTGCCTGGTAAAATGAACCAACTCTGAGGATGAGAAAAATAGTTCAATCCTTAGGCAAAAAATCAAGCTCTCAAACTGCATCAAAATTGGAGATGGCTTATGGAATTCCAGCGAGGCTGAGGGAGAGGGTTGCATATGCAGCACCTTTCTCTGCAAATCTTCCTCCTTAGAGATGGATTTGAAGGTTTGGGGTGTGGGGCCTCGCACCTCTCTTTTGGAATTGTGCAGAAGTCTGTAAGGATTTTGAGTTGATATCAAGTTGTCCAGGTGATCTTGGACATTTCCATGGAGGGCGTTGTGGCCTATACTAAGATAAACCAGAAATGAACAGCCTGTTAATACACATAAAAAAATCATATCTGATACATGTCTTGGAAAAAATGTTTTTCAAGAGGAAAACAGCCAAAGGTTACTTTATTTATTTTTTGGATACATAAAATGCCCCTATACACAATGTATTTCAAGACGCAACAAGGCAAGGAGGGGGGGTGGCAGGGATGACCAAAACGGTCCTACTAGGCCTTGTGACACTTGGATTGTGCAAGTGCAGTAACAAGAAGTGTGGGGAGGATGGATGGGGGGGAAGTGCCGGTCAGGGCAGAAGGGCCCATGGGTTAAGCGGGTGCCAGGGGAGGCCAGGTGAACAGAGAGAGTGCAGGGGACGAAGGTCCACATGCTAAGAGCGAGGAACATGGCTAGAGTGGCCCAAGGGGTGCAAGTACAGCCAGGCTAGTGGAGGGGGGAGGGAGCCCAGAAGGGCAAGTGCAGGGAGGGGGGAGGTGGGGAGTGGGGGGTTGGAGGGGTCAGGGGAGACCAGGTGCAGGGTTAGACTGGTCGAGGAGGGCCTAGTGCCCTGTAAGAATCTGAAGGAACTGGGCTGCCAGTCAAGACACAGAGGGGGACATTAGCAGGGGAGGGGGAGAGGGAAGGAGGAAGAGAAAAGTAGGGTCTTGAGAAGCTTCTGGAACTTAAGGAGATCCGGCTCAAGTCTGGGAGTGGCACCTGCAGAGGAGAGAGATCTACCCCCCCGCCCCCACACTCTGCTTGGAAAAACATCTGATCTGCAGAGAATTTTAGCTAGATGCCTGAAGGGCTCTAGTAGGGAGGTATTTAGGAAGCTAGAGTTGGATGTAGCAGGGTCTCAGGCTCCAGAAAGCCTTGTCGATGATGCAGAGGGTCTTAAACGTGATCCTTGCAGCAACCAAGAGCCAGTGGAGAGATTTTCAGGCAGGAGGCATGTGGTCCCTGGGTTTGAGGCCAAGGAAAAGTCTTGCAGTCCCATTCTGGATTAGGTGTAGGGAGTGAAAGGGGGAGTTAGGCAGGTTGAGGAAGAGGCTGTTGCAGTAGTCCAGCCTGGAGAGAACCAGAGCTCTAGAGACATTGAGTTTCTAGGGGAAGGTGAGGAAAGGGAGAATGCCCCGGAGGAGGTGCACCTGAAAGTGGGTCTTCTTGGCAAGGTCTGTGATGTGAAGAGAGAAAGAGAGAGGAATCGAAGATGACACCATGGATCTTTGCCTCACAGGAGGATGATGGGAGGGTGTACATCGAGGGCTCCAGAGTGTAGGAGGGAGCAAAGGGGTCCCAACGAGAAGGATCTCAGTCTTATTAGCATTAAGGCAGAGATTGTTAACAGTACACCATGCCTGAATAGCAGACAGACAGTCGGGAATGAGAGAGGAAGAGAAGGAGGCAGAGGATGGAAGCTTGAAGGAAGCATGTCGTCTGCCGAACACTGGAAGTCAGGAGAGAAGGCAGCGATCAAATGAGCTAGAGGGGCAAGGTAGATTTGTGACACAGATCACGCCATACCTGTCTAAGAGGTGTTTGGGAGGTGTTGAAGGTTCGCTGTTTTCTGTATACTGTTTCCTTGGAGGCTCCCATGATCCTGGGGCCTGCTAGGTCCATCATGTAAGCCCTCATCCTTTGCTTGGGCCCCCTTTTAAGCGTTACCGTGTCTCCTGAGGGCTAGCAGGCCCATGGGATAATACCTCAATGGCCCTCTGGGAGGACCATCAAGTAGCGCTAGGCTAAGCTAGTTCCGATCGGCTTGCAACCCATTCAGCTTAACATGGAAAGTTCAGAGAACTCTCCACAAGCTGGCCACATTGTCCCCGCTCCTTCAATGACTTCCCCATAGAGGTCCTGTCAGGAATACAACTCCCCTGTCAATTTCCACCTACCCCCCCCCCAAATAAACACAGACTTACTCCTTGCCTTCTTCATCCAGAACATAGGCACTCCCTCTGACATGCATGCAATATTAAGTGTGCTCTGAGTAAAGCCATGCGCCCACTAGTACTTCTAGGAACTCACAGATAGTAAGCAGACCATTCGCCAGGTAGAAAAGCCTGGTGCAAACTAAAAACAAATGCAACCTAAGCTCGAAGTAACTAAACAAATGCACAACTCCAGCTGAGGCTTATTATACCTCTTCAATATCGTAGGCTAAAAACAAAAGAAGAGCCCCATTTCAGAAAATAAAGTACTGTGGTTACCCTTTGCCAGATTTGCCCGTTCAACAGTCAGTAGAGAAATGGAATGCCATGAATACTTCTTTCTCAATACAATTTCAAAACTTGTATCGCACATTGAGAACACTTGTACTGTGGCCATCAGTGGAAAGCACAAAAGACCTGACAACATGCTTTTCAGTTTTCAGAAGGGAATGTATTTGCTTCATACGCCAACACTAACGCATCATTCCCCAAATCAAATATATGAAGGATGGGAATGGTCCCATGTTTTCAGGGAGGTCCTTCTCTCTCTCTCCCCCAGTAGTCACATTCAGTCCTATAAATAGCCACTCTGCTTCCAGGGTCCTGTACCCCGAGACTATCGGTTCATAATCCTGAATGGCCTCCTGGCCTAATGTCCAAAACTGGCCACAATCTCGGGTCCCGTGGCAGTAAGACATCCCAGATTTGTAGTGTCACTTATCGGCCTGTGGTCCTGTTTCTGATGTTCTTGTACAAGGAGGGATTCATAGAATACTGAGGAGCTTTCCTTCACTGCTTCTGAATCTACGCCTTGTCCCTAGGCTCTCGTAGCCCTCTTTTCCCCTATTCTAAACTCCCTGTCTCCTCAGTGTGGCTGCACCATCTGGAACCTCCACCCCCTTCTGGGCTTGCCTTGGACTGACCTGGTCCAACTGAATCTCCTATGCATCTCCAGCTTGGGGTTTAATTTTATTTCTAATAACCCCTAAAGCCCTCCTAAATCCACCTTCAACTCCACTCATGCTATGTCTTTCTTTCTCTCTCTCCTCTTATTCTTGGTACTGTAGAACCTCCCTCCTTACTCCTTTGTATTTTTGGTCCTGCATCACAACTACCAGAATCCCTGGGTATCTCCTGTATCCTGCTCCTCCTTATTCATTAGTCTCCTAGTTCCTCAAGCCTCTCCTTCAGCCTCTTATCTTCAGTTTCTTCATTCTCCCATGGTTCCATGCTTCTTAGTTCCTTCTCCTATCACCTCCTGTCTTAAACTGAGGGACCTGACTTGTATAGTAGTGTAGAGGAGCAGGTGGACATGTCATCCCTAGCTCCCGCCCCCTCACGTCCGTCATACTGGAACAGTAGGAGAAGGACACCTGGTATCATCCCAATACCGCATCAATGGTTGAGAGACGATATGCACTCAGACAACCGTATCAAATGTACCTGAGCACTGAGAGGGTGGAAGGATGTCTGCACACACCATTGGATATCATAGAGCTATAAATGAAATCTGGCAAGATCAGAGTGACGTCATAGTGGAAAGAAACTGAGATTTACTGAAATGATATTCAATTACTGAAAGAATAAAGATTTAACTGCAGTAACAAGAGAAACATGTAATCTAATATGAAGGAATCATATATGCAAAGAAGATAAAGTGACCTGCTGCTTGATAAATGTATATACACAGAAATGCAGGGTAGATGAGACATATAGAAGCTTGCTACAGAGGAAAGTAGAACATGGCTAGAACAGTCATGATGGAAATATGGACGTCAGACACATATTAAAACTAATCAAGCTTCCTCAGAAACAGACCAGGGCTGCAGAGTCAGGAGACGCTGGAAAAACAGCTTCTTGTGCGGAATAAATGAGGAGTCTATTGGCCTGGGATCAATTATGCTTCTTCAAGAAATAATTGCAAGGCATAAGGGGCAAAAGGATAAGCCATGTATGTAAGACATATTTCTCTTAGATTCAGTGACTGAGAAAACATCTGCAAGAGCCAAGTATTAGACAATTAAAGATGTGGAATACCCATGTAAGATGGAGTGAGCAAATCTCTAGAGGCAAGAAGGGTAATGACACCCAATTCAATTGAATCAAATAGCAGTAAATAGAAGGTCAAGATGGACACATTTCTGGTCTCCTCACACGTGATTCAGTAGTTGAAGACAAGGGTTATTCATTTCAGCTCAAACGAAGATCATAGTGTGCCTACACTCCTTTGAATGTCCCAGAACAGAGAGCAGGCTTTGAGGTCAACTACAAAGTAGAAGTCTTGGCTTGGGGCCTGACCGATGAGAGACGATGGACTAATTGGGAAAGTGGGGAGTTGTCTGACATTGCTGGAGGCACCTGAGTTTCGCTTTGCTTACGTGCTGCTAATGAGCCGAAAGTCCACGATTGGGAAAGCATGCCAACCAATCAGTCAATGTATTAACGTGCTATACAATGTTGCAAAGACCAACCCGCTGGCCTTTTTCCGCTATAATCAGTATTAGATATATTTAGAGGTGGTTCGAGGTGTGCCCACCAGATAAGGGGCAGCCAATGAAGTTATTAGCACTTATATATAGTATAGGTGCATATGTTCTCTTCACCAATCCCTCCCTTCAATAGGTTTTAGTTTGCCACGTAGGATGACATCATAGATGACGCACATTGAGGTAAAAAAACCTTTGTATAATCACATTTGGGTGTGAGTGCGTGAATTACTGCCTGTTTGTTATTCACTAGATTGCCCTGCTTTATTTTTATTTTAATAATAAAATAGTATGTTGCCATATTCTTTGAGTCTGTCTGGTTATTTGGGTCTGAAATCATTATTGGTAATTCTATCTAGCACATGAGACACTTCAAGGTGCTAGAGCACATTTGCATGACCCCTACTCCTGGACTTGCCTCCCCTGGAATGCCGACAACTGTATGAACTGCTTTGTGCCTGTCCCTGCCTTGGTCCTAAACTCTGGGTCAAGTGGAGTTGTGTTTTTGTGCTAGTGTTTTTGCTTCTGACTGCGGAGTGTGTATTCTCTCCTTGAACCTTGATGACAGGAATAGTGGAAATATTGCCTGTGTTTTAGAGGTTGTAAGTCTTGTGTGCCTTATCTCCAAACTGGGACGCAGAGGGTTTGGTCTTGTGATCCTAGCCTCTTGTAAGTTGGGCCAGTACCCAGCCCTTTTGATCATCCAAATTAATTTCCCCCAAAGTTAGGCAGGGAACTTTGTCACACAGTCCATTCTCAAAACCAGAGTCTCTGCCTATCCTGTCCCAGGCTCTACAAAACTGGTCAAACTCCAGGCCCATTTTGATTGACAAACTCAGTTACTCCTTTATCCCTCCGACACAGCACATTTGAAAACAACATCCTCGCCTCCTCTATTGTCAACTTCATCAAAGGATAGTTTTCTTGCCTCTCCTCCACCTTGTCAATACCACTCTCACATTCTCCTCTCAAGACAAACATAATGAGACGGTTACTCCTCAAAAAAGTGCAGCTTGACACTGATGACCTATCAAACTAGCAACCTTTCATTTGTGGGGAATTCTGATAGAAAAAAAAATACATTGACCGTCAGTTACATGAGCAAATAGACCATCAGGGCCTATTTTGGGACAACCAGTCTGGTTTCAAGCTCAGATGCAGTGCAGAGAGAGCCATTATACTTGTTGCTGATGATGTTGTACACATTATGGACAAAGGGACTCCCTGCTTCTTGGTCCTGTTCAATTTCTTTGCAGCATTTGACACAACTGATTACACCACACTCATCACACTCCTTGCAACAAGTATGGGATGGAAGGATTCGCCAATCGCATGATGGCCTCCTACTGGTATCAGTTAGTCCAGATGGAAAATCAAAGATAAATACAGGTTCCAGTCACCTGCAGCTCCCCCAAGCATCCCTCGTATCACCAGTAACATGCATTCTCAAATTCTCTAAATAGAGCCTACCAGAGCTATCTCCAGGCATCAACATGTAGATGACACCATTTTACCAGAAGGTCAGCTGCATGAAAGACGTGTAATGCTAAAATGCTGTCTGGCGCTCATCTATTCCTAGGTGTCAGGTATGTTTGTTGAACTCAATCCTACAAAATAGGTTTTTGCTTCTCTGGAATCTGAAGAGTCTAAGAGCCTCATTACGAGTGTGCCGATCCAGTAAAAATGCCAGAAGAAATGACGGTAATACCTGATCTGGCCTTTTTACCAGACCAGCACACTCAGAGTTTGCCGGTCGGGGCAGTGAACTACCGGCAGGCTGGACCTGCTGTGAGTTCAAGGCCCTAACAGCATAGAAATGCCCCAATCACTGGCACTGGTACTACTGGTGATTGTGACATCCCCATTCCATACTCCATGGAATGGGAACTTACTGCCATTACCAGGCACCCATAATTTCCTGGTAACACTGGGATATCTGGCTTGTTTTCCGGTAACCCACCGGTAGCACGGGCAGGTTACCGGCAAACTCGTAATGAACCTGTAAGACTCACCCAATCATGGCTAGCAAATACTGGCATTGGAGGTGTAGGACAAAGTGCCAAATCACTTCACTATCAATAGTGACCTCCCATTCAAACATTACATTAACAAAAAAGGCCAAGTGGCATGCTACAACGTACATTATAGAGCAAAACCCACTCCTCTTCGCAGGCCTCTGATTTCAGGATGGTAGTACACCACTTGGTTCTGTCGCACCTGTTGTCAGAAATCACACTTCACTCTGGCACCCCCCGCCCCCTATTCAATATACCCCATTACTCCTCGGCTAGAGCCATCGCTGGCATAAAACACATCTCACCCAACCTGCAGGAGCTACATTGGCTGCCTACACTACCCTGAATGATCTATAAAACAACCTGTACCACATGTACCGATGTGGCATCTCCGTCATCACCACACTTACCTGAGAAGCTGGTCCTCTCGGAAGGCCAACACAATTCCAGAAGCCACAACATTGCCCGCCTGGAAACAAACATTCTCAGAAAAACAATTAAAAACTATGTTTCTTGAGAAATTACCTGCACGGTTGTTAGCAAGAGTGGTTAAAAACCTACAGTTTTGAATAAAAAATAAATAAATACAGTTTTAAATATATAAATCAGTTTTCATTTCAAAGTGAGTCACACTTCTAGCTGGAAAAAGATTTAAATCAGCCCCAATATGTTGTGTTATTGTTACTCTGCCTAATCCTTCTCCTTTTGTCAAACCTGCAAAGAATATATTTATTTGCTCACTCTTGCAGAGTGCAGCTATCACCACATTTGGGCAGTTTTGGGAGTGCCTAGATGCCTGTGCCCGGTAGAGCACAGCAGGGGATTAGGAGCATGCATCATACTTCAGGGTACTGGGGCCTTTTGAATACAGGGCCCTATCTGCCAGGTAAAGTAGCTTGAATGTTATCTGCTTCTCCATGGGCCGCCAGGTCCCTGAGAGTAGCTCTAGTGGAATATGGGCAGGGCAGTTCTGGGCAGTTTCAGCAGAATCCGAACAGCCAAGTTTTAGATTTGCTGCCATCTCTTTATGGTGAAATGAGGCAGCCCAGCAATGGCTGCATGAGAACAATCTAAAGGGGGCTGCTACAGCGCCATTCACCAAGCTGACTTCCAGAGGAAAAGAAGATCAGAAGACATTGGGGGGACAGTAGTTTTCGTGTATATAAGAGCAGCAGCCTAGACATTTGGGAAGTTAGGTAGAAATTATCCTTTAGCACACCCACATTCCAGTCTTGACTTTCTGGAATTAGGGAGTCCCCAAGGACAGGAAGGAAGAAATCCATTTTGTGTTGAGCCAGTTGTGCTGCCAATTAGTATCAGTGATTTCATGGAATTTCATTTAACCAGATTCTGGGTCATCCAACTGTTTACCTCCGGCACACATGGCACACGTAGACCTGGTGGTTTATGTGCTTCCAACGATTCACAACTTAATTTTGACATTACCTGCGTAGATGTAGAATTGAATGCCATGCGTGTGGAATGATTTGGGCAATGGCAGAGATTAAATAGAATGGGAAATAAAGTGTATCCCTGAGGCACACCACAATAGAGGGTTACCATTTGTATGTGTAGCCATCCAAGGACAGAGATTGGTTCCTGCTCAACAGGAACCATTTTGCCCAATCCAGGACTCTGCCAGTCAAACCCATCCTTATAAGATAGCTGATTGGAATAACATTAAAGGTGATGTCAATCTTTCAGATATGTTTCGAAAAATGTGGGTGCCCACACTCCCTCTATCCACCAGTATGCAGATGTCAGCATGGCAGAGAAAACCACCATCTCTGTTACCATCCCAGGGTGGAACTCTGCTTGACAGTGATTGGTGCAATAGTGGCTCTTGACATGACATTGAATTTGGGAAGTGACATGCATCCAAGAACCTGACCAAGAATGAGAGCCTGAAGACAAGACAGTCATTGTCAGAAAATGCAATCTCTAATGACGTTATTTCAACAGCGGATGGCCGCCGCTTTCTACCACCTCCTTCAGAGAGGTTTTACACATTGCTGTTATCAACGAGATGATGGAGGGACTTATGGATCTGAGTGTAGTTGCTGGACAGATGTCAAGCAGGGAGCTAGAGGGTTTAGCTTTACGCATTCAAGAGTGGACACCGGCAAATGATACAAATTTAAAATGACAACATTGCAGAGGGAAATCAGCTGAATACTAGGAAGGATTAACATCAGTATCTAGATTTGGTGACAGAACACCATCATCTTTTAAGATGTTTTTCACTTTGATGCAGAAATGTGAGATATTGTGTCATATTCTGAGGCTGGCACTGTAGGAGCGGATGGTTTTACTGTAGGAAGCTCGGCCACGGAAGAGGAAAGATCCTTATAAGGATTATAGGATTTGATTAGCCTTATTTGAAAGATGCCTTGTTTAGCCTTCAATATGCTATTATTGTGAGCATAAAGTGCAACTTTCATATTGGATTTATCAAGACGTAAGAATTTCACCAAATTCTTTTCATTTTGTGGGTATGAGGTTTTGCAAGGGCTATGGTTTGATTGCATCAAGGAGGATTTCATTTTTGGTGTGTATTAGATTTGAAAGTATAAACCGGGGTATTATAATCCTGAGGTATGTAACCTTTATGTTCATGATATCTCATGGGTTATTGGAAAAGTGCAATGAGGGACCTCAGGATCCCCAAATTCATGGCTAAAGGAAAAGAAAACGTGTTCCCATGTGCGATCCACAGGGGAAGTAAGCTTGGCTCAAGAATCAAGAATCTGACATTTTGAAATTTGCACTGAAAAGTAAAGTAAAGAGTACTCGATAATTGTGGGACCAGGCCATCAGGACTGGTGGAGCTGAAGACAATAATGATGGGGAGGAGGAAAGAAATGGCATCAAGCATATAGCAGTGTATCTGAGTGGGACCATAGGTTGACATTGGCAAGTCCATTATCACTCAATGCAGATAGAAATTCTGCGGATTTAGTATCCAAATGGCACTGTAGCCGATAGGTGAGATCTCCTAGCACACACACAACTGGCATAGAGACAGGTCAGCAGTATTAAAAAAAGGCTGAGTCCAGAAAGGTGGGGGTGGGGGGATGTATGTTTATTAGGCCAAAAGATACATTGGTTCTATAAATGCACTTAAAGGAATATTCCTCTGATTTGGACAGGGTTTGAGTACCAAGTTTTATAGGTATTTACTCTCTGGAATAAAATTTGATACCACATCCAGGTTTTCCAATCCGAATGTGGATAATAGAATTGTAGCCGGCAGGCAACAGAACATAAAGGACACACGAGTTGGCCTCTGTCAGGTTTGACTGCCATTTCAGATTGAGATCAAAACTGATCTGCATATGGATTTTTCCCCTCTGCTGGCTTGGAAGGGTGCCCAGAGCAATGCCAGGGTTTATTCTGTTGAAGCATATCAAGAAATGGTGTCTTACCCCTACCTTACACCACATTTCCCTTATTTGGATCACATGGAATGTTATGCATGTTATCGTTATGAATTTTCCTCCTGAGTTCTTCCCACTGGTCTCTAGTTATAATTTGGTGCAGGTTCTGCTGCCATTTAGTCATATATGACCAGTCCACCTTTGATTGACCTACTAGAAAGACTTTATAGAGAGCTGATATCAATCCCTTTGATCCAGTATGTCTTAAAGGGTGTAAGTGTTCTAAGCACAATTTGTTTCCTAACAAGGCTGAGAGCCCAGATTGGAGCTGGTATTATCTTAGTCGTTCTTTCTCGGCTATGTGAAACACCTACTGACAATCGCTAAAGGATTTGATTCCCCCCTCAAACAAGTGCGTATTCTACTACACCGTGCTGCTCTCCAAGCAGAGAATGCTCCAGTTTCCATAGCCGGGGTAAATTGTGGATTTCCGAACATTATTGGAGTGAAAGGCGAAGGAAGAAATGCCATGCTATACATTTTAGTTAAGGAATCCCATACCTCCCTAACAAAGTTTTGTGACTTGGCTTTTGTACATATTCTTGGGGCGATCAGCTTTTCGGAAGCCATATTACATTGCTTAGTGGCTGGGCTATCACTGTCCTGTCCATTTTGACCCAGATGTTCCGCCAAACCATTCTTTTATAAGCCTAACTGTGCCGCCTCATAATAAGCTTTAAGGTCTTGTTAAGCCAGACCCCTCTATCTCTAGGGAAAGTGAGCACTTTACGGACTACCTTGTCTCTTTCCCCTCCATATAAAGTGTATTGATATCCTCTGCAAGTTTTAAATAAATTGTGCAGGTAGTGGGACCACAAGGGCATGAAACAGGAATAACACCCTGGGTAATATAAATATCTTGATAGCTGCTATTCTACCCAGCCAGGATACAGCAATTTGGGACCATTTAGAGCGGTCTACTTTTATCGTACGCGTTAGAGCTGGAAAGTTAGCATCATAGAGGCCCCTAATTAATCTAGTTAGCTTCACCCCCAAATATCTAATGCTTCCAGATGCCCACTGAAAAAGCAAGTTAGTTTGGACCCGCCGGGCCTTTTCATCCTGTAACGTCAGATTGAGAATTTCCGATTTTTTCACATTTGCCTTAAATCCGTCCACTTTCATAAACCTAGTTAGTTCAATCCTTACTGCTATAAGTGACCCAGCTGGATTAGAGAGTGTCAAGAGCATACCAACCACAAAGGCCAAAGCCTTGTGTTCCTTGCCACAAATTGGATTCCCTGGATATCTTCTGATTGTTTGAGATGTAACAAAAAAAGTTCAAGATAGAGTGCGAACAGGAGAGGGGACAACGATCATCCCTGCTTAGTGCCCCTGTGGAGATCAATCTTATCAGACAAATCCTTGTTTATCTGCAAACTAATCAAAGGAAACATGATTTGCCTGTACCATTTGCTGGAAATGATCTCCAAACCCCATAAATTTAAGAACTCCAAACATAAATGACCATTCCGCATGATTAAATGCCTTCTCAGTGCCCAATGATTGATGTATCACAGGAGTGTTCAATACGGTGAGTGACTCTCCTTATATTATCACATGTGCTTCCCCATCTGAGCGTCAGCAGCTACATCACCTTCTTCAGGGCCCTTGAAGCGCCTCACTCCTGAGGTCCTCCTGAGCTCCTATCAAGGGAGGGAGGCCAAACCTGGTTAAAATACCCAATCAAGATGATCTCCCCCTCTGCAAATTCCTGTAGACAAGCTAGGCGTTCCTGCATGAACCCATCCTGACCTGTATTTGGTGTGTATATTGTAGTAATGGTAATTGGGTTCCCAAACCAGGTCCCTTTTAATGCAAGAAAGCGTCAGTCCCTATCTTTGATCACCTTCCCCACCTCTATTCCAGATCCCTCTCTTATAGCCACTAAAACCCCGACAATTTTGGTTGGTGCCGTGGCATGATATATGTGGGTCGAATGTCTAAACAGCACTCTGCCCAAGTCCCGCAAAAGTAAATGGGTCTCTTGAAAGGCCACCACTTCAGGTTTCCTGGTTGCCAGCATAAAGCCTACCTTCTTTCTCTTAGCTGGGGAGTTAAGTCCCCTAATGTTTTGGCTAAGGACCCCTCAAATTGTATACCCCATGTAAGATTGCTTCCTGTAAGCCTCTCCCTCCTACCCCAAGATGGTTCTCTCATGTACCTTTCGGTCCCAGATAGAGTATAGTGCCAAATAGCTAAAAGTAGACCCTCCTCCCTTTCTAATGCTGCTGTGATGTGCCCTTCTCCCTCACAAGCAACAACACAAACTAAAAATAGAACATTGCAAATCTCTGGTCATCCTACCAGAAACGGCCTACGAGTGTACTAAGACTCGAATAGGCCCCAACGATCCCTCAATACAGTAGGGCATCTGATTGCCCGAAGTGTGGATTCACCAGTTGCCCATCACTCAACCACAACATTTTTCATTCCCCTTCTATCTATCCCCCAGCCACCCAATACCCCATCCCGATATTCTTTCCTTGATTGCATTAACCTTTTCACCCATCCACTCCCCCAAGCCTCCGTCAGTGATGAGACAGAAGGTTCAAGTGTTGGCCGCAACCTTTGACCATTCCCAGATCCTAGTCTTTCGTAGCAGCCGGTCATTGCCTCCATGTATGTTCTCTCCACCTTGTCGAAGTCAAGTTGCAATAGGTTCACTTCTTCTTGAGGGGTCGTGCTGCATCTCTGGGCTCCTTCCCATGTAAACAGCAGGCCAAACGGAAAGGTCCAGCAATATCTCACCTCCTAATCTCTCTAACCACCGGTTCATTTCTCTCCATTTTTGGAGACTGCTTGCTGCCAAGTCCTGCAATAATTGGACCTCTTTCCCATTCATTCTGACAGGATCTCCTTTTCTTGCCACCACTCCTCCTGTGAATATGAGAGCTGCTAACACATATCTTCCGGTCTACCGTTTGGGCCGAGTCGGTTTGGGCCAGTGCAGTGTACTCTATCAATAGGAATCTCCTCAGGGGTGACGTTGCTCAATATTTCACTGTAGAGGGATTGACTGCTTGATTTTAGGTCCATTTTGACAATGAGATGTACCTAATCAGTATCTTAGAGTATCGGCAGAAATTGTCTGGGGCCTCTGCCTGAATTTCCAAGATTCATAATCATTTACTCAAATGCTACAAATGGTCGCTACTGGTGTGGACAGCCCCAGAGATGTCCTGTATGGCTTTTTCATTATTGTCAGTCCTTTCCTTTAATTGCACAACATCAGCTTTAATCTTGGACCTTGAATGCGTGAGGTCTCCCTTTAGTGGAATTGCTTTTTGAAAGAAGTCATTTATGTCTCCTGGATGCACTTAATCCGCGTCATAGATCCTCTTTAGACATACATCCAGTCTCATGTAGAGGTGGGCCTTTCATCGTGGCTGCCATGTTGCTGCCGTGTGGGAGCTCCACCTGGCCCTTCTGGGTCCTCCAGCACCTCTGTAAGGGTCTTGAGGGTAGTGTGCTTAGACGAGTCTATGGGGCATGCCTTTGGGCTTACCCTTGGACATCCAGCACCTCTGGTGCAGCTCCTCACCTCTACTTATGGGCAGTCTCGATGTCTCCTCAGACCAGAAGCAATAGATCCAGCGTAGAGTATTCAACCTTGAAGTATCTCCTCAAAATATGCTTTTTCAATCTCTCTCTCCTGTAGCGCCCTCTGAAGAATGGTATTTATGATGTGAATATTCCAGCTATATGGCCAAGCACCACTGAAGTAGGAGCTGTAGAGCACTTTTACCAGCCTCAGAGTATCAGTGAGTCCAACCCAAGACTCTTTTCTCAGCAGATATTCTGGGACTCTCGTCTGTCCCTTTATTGGAAATTGAAAGGCTGTCAAGGCCCTTACCCCAGACCCCCACTGGCAAGTCCACTTGCCAGGTAGGATCAGGGCTTGGGGCTCTATCAAGGCCTTGAAGGCCTGGCATCCACTCCCAAGACACTCTTGGTGCCAGGCTCATACACTTTGAAGAACATGTGTAAGGGGGGGACTACTTATTTCATTTGGGCCCGCAGCCAACATGGGGGCACCCACATAGATTGGTTCCTAGGAACTATGCGGTACAGTGTTTTGGGTGTAGTGGGTGTAGACTACTTTACCTGGACTACTTTGTTGAGGCTATTTAAACCACATCCGAACAAGAAAGCACGCTTCGCGTTACTTTCAGACTGCAACGTGATGCTCACCGTGTCCTGTGATACCCACGAGCCTTGGAGAAAAAGAACCCGCAGAGGAGACAAAAGGGACATCGTTAGCAGCATCTTACCTGCAATCTCCATCCTGCTATCCGCTCTCAGCTCCAGTGAACAGCTTCTTCTAGACTCTGCATACCTTCCGGACCGAAAGACCTGAAAGAGGGAAGGAGAGGACAATATTAGAGAAGGCATATTCTGACAGTGCTAAACCATAAACAGCACAAGAAGCTTACCTGGCTGGTCGCCTCCCAGCCGGCACTGCTCTGGAGTTCCACACACGATGGAGAAGCACTGCGACCTGTAAGGAAGGAAGAAAACGGGTTAGCAAAGGCAAGACAAGGCAGCGATGCGCATAGCACTTACTTACCGCATTGTAGCACACATGGCGCGCCATCATTTCCCGGCGAGGCCCAACTCGACCAGTTTGGCACGCTGAAGCTCTGCACACCTAGGGGAGAAAGACATTATTAAACAAGAAAGGCATGCACGAATAACAACGCTATACAGAACTGCTGCAATAAGACCTACCTGAGAGACATTGAAATGGGCACGCGCCAGTGAAGTAACTTGGCCGCACATGCCCACAGAAGACAACGTGCCCCAACCAAGAAAGCAGGATGGAGAGCACGCCTAATCCCACAACAAGGTGAGGAGAGGGCCCAGAGGGACTGAAGTCACACGGGGTGGTCGGAGGATATTTACCTCAGTTGGCCAGTCTTGAACCCAGCCCTCCTGTATATTCAGGCTGAACATCCTCCATAGACAACATCTGGGAAACTGGGGAGAAGATACCTGCAATCAACCCGGGAAGAGTGGCATCCCTGTGGATATCAGGTGAGCATAACAAAGGCTTGATATCGCTTCTATTTTCCCCACAGCTATAATGAGGACATCACAGGGGAGTTTCAGAGCCTTCCTCTCCTCATGTTGATACATCCTGGATCCTGCAGCAATCTTGGAGCATGGGGATTCTCAAATGGGGTTGCAGTAATGAGGGGCAAGGCTAAGGTACTCCAGACCTCCACTGGAGCTAACAATGCTCGGGGACAGCATCTCTCTCAGGGGACCGCCTGCCGGTCTCCACCTCTCCACCTCCCACTGTCCTCATTCGGATCATAGCCTCTGCTGCCTTTGTTCCCTACTGGCTTGGGCCTCCAATGCCAGACACCTCCACGTAGCTTCTCTGGTGTGGAACGTCACAGCTTGCTTTTACTGGTATAGAGGCCCTGAGGGTCACCCCTCGGTGTGCATGGCATGTTATTTTGGTTAATTACAAATGAAAATGTGATTATACATTTGGAAATGTGAGCGCAAGCAGTACCCACCTTTCTTTTTCTTTCACATATATAGAATGTACAAAACATGGAGATTGGATGTGTGCATTCTATAGGAGTTTCTGACTATTGAATAAGCCAATGGAAATATTTGGTCAATCAAAAAGTGTGGGAATATTGCACATTTCAAAAAGCAAGAAACACAGGGAATATGATTCTGAGTCTGGAATCAAAATATACAAATGGAAGGAAAACGCCTTTTCCAAAAGGATGAGATCTGTACTGGGATCATATCTGGAGATAACCAGGCCTTGCCCATGAGGGAGTCTGAATCAACTTAAACCTGAGGCAGACCGGCTCTCCTGAAAAAGGAGGAAAGGCCAGCTAACTGAGAATTCTCTGGGAACAACTGAGGCACGTCACTGCCTAAGTAAGCATGAAAACCCCCAAAATGCAATTGGATAAACCCCCAAGGCTTAATGCATTGTTAGTCCCTGGATTGTGAGGGAATTGGGGAAGACAGCTCCACTAGAGGCCCTCATTCTAAATTTAAAATCCTGTTATTATTGTGTGAAATACAACAATGCTTGTCTTTATATTCAAAGCCCAGTGAGATTTGACTTCCTATCGAAAACATAGCATTTTCTGCACACAGAGTGCATGCACTGATAAACTGATACGTCAGAAGGAACATTGGGTATCGCTGTTTGCTAGCGCAAGTCATACCCTACTTTCACTGTACTAAAGCTGAGGGAGATGAGATTTAAATAAATCAAAATGGCATTATCTGTGCCCTGAGCACTGTGTAAAACAGGGATCTCTTCCCAGCACATGTAACGTTTTATAAGTGATACTTAAATTGTACCCAAAGTGTTGTCACAGATATAATCAACCTTGGTATGTGGCTCAAGGGTGGCCCACATCGTAGCCTATTGAAGAATCACTTTATAATGTGTGATCTGTGAAAGCCATAGAGGATTGATTGAAAAAAAAAATTGGGAATGTGAGGTATCAACCTTGTGACAATTCCACTCTCATAGACAAAGATGCTAATTTAAATTTCATTCACCCCCACTTGTGACCTTATGCAATATGACCTGTATGTGAAGTAAAGTCTGAGAGGTACTCGTCCTTGTAGTAGGAAAGCATAAAACAATTTCCGTTACAGGATGGGTGAACTGACATTCTGTGTGTACTAAACTGCACATTGATCAGAAATTTACAAACCCACATTCACACAGGGGGACAAAGTGAGGCAAATATGTGTATATCAATGTCATTTTTCTAAGCAACCTTTCTTTGGTACCAAAACTTGTTTTTAATACTGGAGAAAATAAAATGTACTGGACTTGATATTTTTTGGCTGAAGTTGATTTTGTGTAAATGTTAGTTGAAGAGCACTTAATCCGCTGTCCAATAAGCAGCATTATGGTCATAGAAACGTGTGCTGCTTTGAGGTAGCCTTGCAGTATTTAGGATTTTAATTATTAGAGATATAATTAATAGTTCTGTTGTGTAACTCAATAAGTGTATTTGTATTTGTGTTTTATTAAATTTACAACGCCCCTTTTCGCCAAAGGCGCTGAACAATAAAGGAGACTCCATAAACAGTACAAATCAAAATAGTACAAATGCTGTAAGGGTTACATCAGCAGAAGGAGAAAGCAAGGAATTCTAAGAAGCAAGAGACAAAAGAAGATAAAGATTAAGATTTGTATGAAAAATGCAAAGAGATGAGGAGGAGCAAAGTGAGAGGGGAAGAGCGTTCCAATGTATAGGAGTCAAAAGAGAAAAAGAGCAGTTATGAGACGAGGCACAAGAAGGCTTACAAATAGATTCTAAGATCTTAAGGGGCGTGGAGGGACATAGAATGAGAGTAGGGAAGTGACGTAGGGTGGCGCCAGGCCATGAGTGCATTTAAAAACAATCTAGAGAAAGAGATACAAAAGACAGGATTCAAAAGGAAGTCATGAAATTGAGAGCAGGGAGGATTTGATGGAGGACCAAGGGGGCAAGGAAAAATGGAGACAAAAGGAAGAGTTGTAGATAGAACAAAGGGGAAGAAGGTGGGAAGTAGGGAGACCAAGCAATAGAGATGACCAGTAGTCGATACGAGAAAAGACAAGAAAAAAGAGAAGTTTAGTAGCATGATAGGAAAGATAGGTGCGAGCCCGGCAAATGTTTAACAGAGCATAGCGGCAGGAGCGGCAATAAATGAAATATGAAGGGAGCAGGTGACAGAAGGATAAAAGATAGCGCCCAGGTTGCATACTGAAGGTGAAAAGGAAAGAAAGGATGGGGAAACAAAGGGGAAGAGGCAGATGAAGTGGGAGAGATCATAGGGGGAAAAACAGAGCCTCCTTTTTTGAGGGATTACGATGTAGAAAATGTGGAAACATCCAGTTCTGGACAGCTGAAGGACAGTTTGAAACGTTGCAAGGCAGAACAAGAGAGAAAGATCTGGGTGTCATCGGCATAAAGGTGGAAAGAAAGGTGAAAGGAGGAGATAATGGCAGTGAGAGGAGCAGTGTAGAGAGATAAAAGAGGACCAAGTATTGAACCTTGAGGGACACGATGGAGAAAAGGAAGTGAGGAAGAAGAGTATCCAGCACAGGTAACAGAATAGGACCATTGTGAAAAGTAAGAGTGAAACAAATTGAGAGCAGACCCAGAGATACTCCTAGTGGAAAGAAAAGAGATAAGAAGAGAGTGGTCCACAGTGTTGAAGGCTGCAGACAGATCGAGAAGAATAAGAATAGATGAAAGCTTGGAGTGGCACGCTGTGAGGAGTTAGAAATATGAAGAAGAACAGTTTCAGTGGAGTGAGATGGGCGGAAACCAGACTGCAAAGGAGGAGAAAGAGAATGAAGACTCAAATAATGGGTTACCTAGGTATAGGCAGCCCGTTCAAGAATGATAGTGAGAAAGGGTAGAAGGCAAATGGGGTGGATATTAGCTGTGGAAGATGGATCCAAGAGAAGGTTTTTTTCAGGATAGGAAGAATAAGTGCATGCTTGAAAGCCGCAGGAAAGTAAGAATGTACAGGAGGAATTAATAAGAGGCGAAAGATGGGGAAGAAGATGGGGATATACTTGAGGAATAAGAGGCAGCAGGCTGAGCACGAATCAAGAGAGCAGAAGTGTCAAGGTCTGTAAGAGGAGAGAATGATGAAAAGGAGTGAGGTAATGGAGCAGGAGAAAGAGTAGGAGAAGGAGAGGCAGATGGGGAGAAAGCTAGATGAAGGTTAGCTACTTTAGATGTAATTCAGTTTGCAAAATAAGAGGAAGAAAGGGACGAGAAATCAGAAGGATAAGGGGTTTTTAGAGAGATGATATTGTGTAGAAGCTGATAAAGACGATGAGAGTGGTGCGATAGGTATAAGTGTATTAGGGCTATGTGTATTACATTTAATGAGATTGTGACAGGCATCCCACGTTTAATTGGGTAAATAAGCCCATGTAATGTATATATGATGTCCTGTGGTGACTTGTCCTGCATAAAGTAAGGGGACCACCTTCAATTTCTTTTATTTAAATAAATTAGGCTTTTAATCAAACAGCTTGTTTTTTGTCCCATAATTGTGGGGTGGCATTGTATACCAGGGAGTATTTGATCAGGGGTTGCCACTTAATGAAAAGAACAGCATATCAACTAATATATCTCTGCAGACATGGGGGTTCAGCCTGGGGTGCTAGGATGATGATTTAACTGATGATGTACTCATGTATTGAGTAACATAAAATGTTCCCAAGATCCCAGATGTGTGTGATGGGTATACCATGGAAGTACCAATTGATGGGTAATAATAGTAATGTATGTACATATGTCCTACGTAAAGTGCTTTTGATTACAGTGCTACATAAACACAAGTTATTACATTATTATTATTATTATCATGTTGTATTAGTGCATGGAATGAGATGATCCCTATTATATAGTCCCATTTCAGGAGGCAGGTTGTTCTTCTTTGACTGCAGGTGGAACATTTAAACAGAGAGATCAGCTGGGTAAAGGATCCTGCTTTGGAGATGTTGATGCACTTGGTACTGACAGAGGGACGACCAGACAGAAACGAGGTCTGTGGAGTGTAAGGAAGGCATGGTATCAAACAGTAAGACAGACACAAGTGATCACAGTTGAAGGGTGTTTATTGAACTTCAATTGGGTTTGAAAAACGCCTATCTAATCCTAAATCTAAAGATGGGAACAAGCTACGACCATCAAATAATAATGCAGTCTTGGTTGAGTCTGTCAAAATAGAAGGCCTGTACTAATAAACCTATTGCCAATCCATACTTCTAAATACAAATAGTGTGGGAAGCAATGTTATGCCAAAGAAAAGTGTTCAGGAAATGATATGTCAGGATACTCAAGCCGTTGGCTTCCCTTCCCCAGGTTTTTAGCACGGGACAAGGAGGCACACTCGAGCTTATCACACTTTCCGGCTTCTCTAGCATGAGGATGCAGTTCAAAACCTCAACATAAGGGCCTTCTGTGCCAATGTCTCTTTGCCATTCAAAGTCTCTAATTTCAGAGGGCCTGATGCAACATGACAAACAATAAAGTTCCTTTCTTCTTAGGATTTCACATATATAACTTCTAGGGTGATTTACTGTTCACCCCGGTTCCCCCTCCGCCGGGCCCAGTCCCACTCTAACACAAAACCTTCAATTGGCCTCCCTCTGCCGAGCTCGGACCAAATTTATCTACATTACAAATGTTCTCTACTTTATCAAAATCAAAGACTTTCAACTGTGAGCGGGATTCTGCTTGACCCGTCGCAAGACAACTTCAATTCACAATTACTTGTTCTCTTCTTGATATAACCTTTTTCTCAGTTTCACCTTTGCCACTTCTTAGCTGGATACCTCACAGAGACCTTCGATTGAGCACCCACGCGGTGTCAGACCACTCTGTCAAAGGTATTGTATCTTGCTTTTAAAGTTCAATCACTGCTCAGCAGCTCAACTTAACTTGCGTCTCTTATAACACACTTTTTAACAATGTTTGTTACAGCGCTCACCATACAGTGTTGCTGCTTGCAACCTTGGCTTCAACAGAGACCGGTCTTGTATCCGTCTCCCCAACTCACTGGCTGTGTTGACGACACACTGACTCTGCTTTGTTCTTGAAGCCAAGGATTGTACCACAGCGGCAGATGCTCCTGCCCACCTTGATTATTGATGCAGGAGGCCCCAGGGGATCTCCTACACACATTGCAGGATTCTTTAGCCTGGTTTCCTGGTCTTACACTTTCTATTCCCGAGGTTTCAGTAAAGTAACGGTTCCTTGTCGAAAAGGTCAAGGGAACTTCCTGCTTTGCCATTTTTCTTCCCTTGTTCAGCTGCTGTCTCGACTCGGCTATTTCCTCATGCGCTTTGCCTTGCTCAGAGTGTGCCCTTGTGCTCTGCCTTTCATCCATGTGGTGAAGCTTAATGGAAGTCAGGTGTGTGTGATAGTCAGTAAATGCCTGACCTCGCCTGACCATTGTATTGGGACACGTCAGGTATACTGCTCGGTTTTAGTCTGTTTTCTTCCATAGCTGGCTGTCCATGTGAAAGTGTTCGTGTTGTAAAAGGGGGAGGAGTAAAGTTCCTAAATATCCTACCTGGTAGGATAGGGTAAAGGTGTTATAGGAAGGGCATACCACATCTCACCATCCAGTGTCCCGCTCCCAGAAGACCTCTCACCAAGGAGATCCTGCCGCACTGGTCCACCCCCAGGAACGGGATGCAAAAGCGATGGCCGGGTCCTGACGACTTGGATGACAGATCCCCAGGGACTTCAGGTTTCTCACAGAAGCAAACCGGCTCAAAAGAGGAACCAGGGAAGAGAGATTTCCCAGTCTGCCAAGCTGCTGGAATGCCCAAGTGAGAAGGCTGACGTCCCGAGGCGCAGCTGTGCCGGAGAGCAGTCCCTGTGCTGCTGGAGTCCAGGAAGGTGTGCGGCAGGCGAGAAAAGCATGTAAGAAGAGCAGGAACTATGCAGCAAAGGCAGCAAGTCCCAGAGAGGGGGCAGGGATGCCCACAGGCTGTTTGCTGTTTACTTCAGGAGAAGCTATCTCCCTTGCAACAACCCAGAGAGTCTGCCTGAGGGAAGAGGGGACAGTGGTGCTGAAAGGAAACTGAAGGGAATGTAATGAACGAAACGATAAGAGGTGCCATGTAATTTAAAGAAACCAAAGAATATGAGAACAAAATTAAAGTTGCAAATGTGGGCATTTATTTAAACACTGGTGCCAAAAAGAAACTGCAGCAAGTAAGCTGAATGAGAAGGAATGAAAGGTGCTAAATGATTTAAAGAAACCGCATTGTAACATAACAAGAGACTGTCAAACTTGCAAATGCGAGCAGTGCGAATATAGAACGTCATGGCAGGAGAGTATACCAGGCAGCCGCACGTTACAGAAAAGTGCATTTCAGAGAAAGCCCTGGCAGGAGAGTATAACAGGCATTACAAGTCACACGTGCTTGAGAATATGAGAACAAGTGTATGAGAACAAATGGTTTACATGCAAACAAAGTCCTGGCAAGATAGTATACCTGTGAGAAGCCTGAATGTATCTCCCTGACTAGTCCTCAGGGATCTGTCCTACAGGTCGCCAGGACACGGCCATTGCTATTGGATCCAGTTTTTGGGGGTGGGCCAGTGAGGGAGGATGACCTGGATGAGGGGTCCTTGGGGGGGGGGGGGTGGAAGTGGGACACCAACGGGTGAGACAAAATGTCCCCCTTCTTATAACACCCTTACCCCAGCCTATCACGTAGGATACTCAGACACTCTAGCCCCCTTTTTCCAACACAAATACCTTTGCAAATAGCGAAAGACAACGGAGTAACACCAGAGCCATTTACCTGACATGTCCCAACACAAAGGTCAGGCAATTGACCAGAATCACACACACCTGATGTCCCTTTCCTTTCCCCACAGGGATAGAAAGTGGAACATGAGAGCACATGACGAGCAAGGCAGACCGCACAATGAGACAGCTATCCAAACATGACAGTTAAAGAGGATGAGAAAGGCAGCGAGAATTGAGAGGGTGACAAGGAGAGAAGCGACCTTTCGCTTTCCGACCCAGACCTGCAAAGCCTCTGTAGAAGGAATTGTAACACCTTGGACCCTGGGTACCCGGATCATGCCTATGCTGATAAGCAGGACAGAGAGAGACTCCTGCTCCCATGGTACTGTCCTTGACTATAGATACAAGAAAGCCAAGTGGTTCATCACAGCTGGTGAGTCAAGGGGAAATATGATTAAGAAACCAAACTGTGTTGAACTAAAGCCGCAAAGTGGCAAATTAAGGGAAGTTCAAAGAACTGTTAATATTAAGGGAAAATCCAGCTGCAGAGGGGTCCAGCACCATGTGGGTGCTCACTCGAGAGACTCTGGTTTATCCCGCTTTTGTTGAAACTACCGATACCAGAAGGCCTTGGGAGAGCTGCAAGGAAATGGTCAAAGTGGTCATACACCTGTCTAGCAAAATCCTCTGTACAGTCAAAAGTCTTTGACCGACAAACCAGTGGAACACTAAGGGAGATGAATCCCACATAGTGAGAAAACAAAAAGTATTATGCGATTGGCAAGAGTGAACCCGATGGAGGGATGCCGATTAAAAGGGGCAAAATCTGAAGTCCCAAGGAACAGTGTGTTGACAGGCGTGAACCCGAAAGAGGGTTGTCCACAGGGAACTGTTTAAAAAGACATTAAAGCTTGTGAGTCCACAGGGGATATTGTTGTGAGAAAAGCCGTAGTGAACCCGACGGAAGGAGGCTGGTATTCTAGACGGGTCTGAGCTCGGAAGAGGGGGATACAGGGTTGAAAAGCCATCACCCAACGTACCCATGGAAAGGAACTTTTTGTTTGTTATTTTGAATACATTAGGTCCTCGGAGGCAAGAGACTGCTTGTAGACAAGAGACTGAACCACCGAAGATCCTGATAGCTGAAAATGGAACTGTTGTCTCGTAAAGGAAAAGATTGAGAGTGTGCTGTGCTCAGGAGTCCCGCTTTGTCCCGTGCTCAAAACGTGGCAAAGGGAGACCCTAGGCTACCACATCCTGACTTATCATTTGTGAACACTTCTTTCTTTCTTGTGAATCAAATATCCCACACTCTTTTTGTATGTAGTGGTAAGGATTGGCAATAGGTTTCTTTTAGTATAGGCCATTTTATTTGACAAGACGCCACTAGGACTGCCTTATAATTATTTGATGGTTGTAGCTTGCTCTCAGATTTAGTCTGTAGTAATGCTTGGCTTCCCAACCCCCTCCTCACCTGAATCTGTATGAGAGATAGAAGAGTCTTCTGTGTCGTCTGATGAGATTCCTTTTCTTCCCTGTAGCCAGGTTTCGCTGGTTTCCTTCTTGTGAGTCCTCTCCTTCTGTTTGGAGTATTGGGTATGGGCTCCACCGGAAGCCACTTTGCCAGAAATGCGATTTTGCCTGGCAGCGGGGACTCCAGGGAGCCCACCCCGGGCCAGGGAAAAGCCTTGCCGAAAAACCCTGGCAGATGGTGTAGAAGATTCCAGCAGATGACTACTATCACCAGAATGCACGGCGGTGTGGAAGCGTGGCTCCAGAGGAGATATCCAGAAAGAGTATCGGCAGGAGATGGTTGGATGGATGGGTAGAATGAATAGCAGCGGCTCCACAGAAGACCTTGCAACAGTGATTTCGTCCCGGAACGAGCAGAAAGAACCGGACACAGGAACACAGAGCACGAAGCAAAGAAGAGGGCGTGACCAAGGAGAAAGCGCAAGCCTCTGAAGAGAACCGCGCGGACAGCAGGTAAACGGGAGGCAAGGACAGGGATGGAGCGGGAAGACAAGAAGCGAGTACACAAAGAGGGAAACCCGCCTGAGAGCAGGAGGAAACAAACACACCAGAGTGCTAGGAAACTTCCCGTAACACAATGCATGTGCGTTAGCAACTTCCGGGTTTATAAAGGCTGGGAAGACTAGAACGCGCATAGTGTTACTGGAGGTAATGGTCCTTTTACCATTTCTTCCATCTTCTCCATAGCTTCCAGGGCCGGCGAACCATGACACTTGCTCCCATCTTAGATTATGGTTTAGATTAGGTGTTTTTTCCAACCTGTACATACAGATTAATAAACACCCTTGAACTGTGATCACTTGTGTCTGTCTTTAATGTTACCACCATGAGTTCCTTACAATACCAGACATTTACAAGCAAGAGGTGTTTGTATAAAAGGTGAGCCTTGGCAAGAAGACGTTCCCAGACAAGGTCAAAGTGGACATTGTTATATGAGAGAATCCTGACAAAGATATCAAGAGCGAAACAATGAGTGTGAGTAAAACACATCCTGGAGTAAGAGGAAGTCGGCCAGAAGAGTACAACAGGCAGCACTTTGTATACCCATTGTATTAATACAAAGGATCTCAGGGAAATGGAATTAAGTGAAGCGACATTCAGGGGAAGGGAGTCACCCTTTGGAGCTATGAGCCATATTTACTTGGAACGTTTGTGTTGACGTTAACATTTCTTCTTTTGAACATTTCTACACTTTTCAAAGCTAAAGACATTTCCCTTTCACTTTAGAGTTGATTTTAGAATGTGAGGTTCAGAATAGAACTTTGGACACAGGATTTATTGTTTTGGACATTCTGAAAAAGGACCGACCCATTCAGGCTTTTGATAGGGAAAATACCTCTTAGAGCATTAACAGAGAGGCGTTTTTTCAAGCCCATTTTGTTTAATAAAACTCTACAGCCAAAAATATGAATCAACTGTGTCCGAGTTTCATTCCTGATCCTTCACAATGGTACAGGATTGCAAATGTTTACTTATGGAATGATCCATACTTGTGAGCACGCATACAATCTATCCATGATGTCACAGGACTATGCACTGACTATATATTTTCTGCACAGCCAATGGGTGACGCAAGATATTGTGTTATGGAAAAACAAATCGAAAGAAATGGTGAAAAATGTATGAATAGGTATTTCTGTGCCAGAAGGCCTGCTAGATGAAGCAGTACAAATATTACATTTAACCTTTGCAACTACAGAGAAGCAAATTAAGTTTATCTTGGACCACTTATGTGATCATAACCCTCAGATTACAGTACTTGGAAGTCAGAGGCCCTCTGGTACCCTGATTGCTAGTGGTCCTGTAACATTCTATGTTCATCAACTGTGGCACTGTAATCCATATTTTGGTCATCAGAGGCCATGTAATAGTGTCTCTCGGGCTATCTACCCTCATCATTGGAAGCTCCACATGACCATAGCTTGGTCATTAGTAGCCCTTAGTATAACCTTTTTCAATGCTGTCCCTCCATGGAACACTAAACATTGCTTGTTTCTGCCTTGCTAACTATACCCAGACTGATACGAGTAGATTGGTGCATCACTCCTTGATCACCCTCTAACCATGCATCTCCACACCCTCATCCTCAGATACACTGCCCTTCCTCCCCTATCATTTTCCCAGAGACTCCAGGTCCAACCTAACAGATTTTCCCCTCCACTCCTTCCCTGTCTTCAGCACTATTCCTATGCACCCCTGTCATTTGCATCTTGGCCGACAATTGTGCTACAATCTAATATATTCCACTTTCCTTCTCTCCAAAACCTCCAATCTACCCCCTTCTCTTCGTCCTGTACTATTCTTACTTTTGAGTTATGCACAGTGTCCATGTAAGAAAAATATATTATCACTGACCACTCCAACTGCCACATCCCCATACTGGAGTCATGCGTATATGAAACATGAATAGCTCCAAAGACACTGACATACTTGTAACCTCACAAACGGACTCAGATTCCTTTATTCACTCTTCCCGAATGGCCAAGAAAGGAGGCGAGGTGGCTTAATAATCAACAAGGCTAACTCCTCTGCCCCGCTCCAGCCACCAGACTTGTTCCCTCCTTCACACATTGCCATCCAAATACTGGTGCGCTCCATATAAACATTGATTTACAGGCCCTCTACCCCCTTGACACTTTGTGTGACCTTGACCTTCTTCTCTCTTCCCTCAATTAGCCCTATTGCTCGCACGGGAGGCTTCCCACTTTTGAAAGTCTCTTCCACCAACTAAAGCTTCATTCTTCTATCTCACAGCTTTCTGACATCCCACAATTCCCCAATGAGAATTATGATAACTCTGTTGACCTCTCTCAACCATCCTTAGCACAACTGTCTTTATGACTGACCCTTCACTTTTTGACCACCTCCTCCTTCATTTCAATATCTCTATTATTCCCTCTCTTCACCCCCACACTTCTACTTCTAAATGCAAGTTGAGTTCTGACTCTCTGGCTCTCTATGTGGCTGATGTCAAATCCTCCCTCCTTGCCCTCTCCCTACCCCATGCATCCTCCATTTAGCAGATGTTTAACAATTCTAACCTAGCCCAAAGCTCTCCTTTTGAAAATCATTCCCCTATCCACACCTCTACTCCATACTGTCCTCGACTGCAATCCTCGATCACCCTTGTGGTTTGACTGCTTAAGACTAACATAAATGCCAACCCTGACTGCTAGTACAAATCTTACTCTCCACCACTTCTTACTGCTTACAAAAAGGCCCTTTTAGCACTCAACAGGGCTCTTGACACTGCTAAGTTCAGCTATTTTGCCAGCATCTTTTTCTCCGTTGGCTCTCACACTCACAAACGTTATTCTACTCTGCAAGCCATTCAAGCTCCCCCTCCCATATACAATCTCTGTTAAGCTCTGTTGCACCCTCACTTCCCTCTGTCATATAACCAAGTTGGGTTCACAAAGAAACTTAACACAATATTGAGTAAGAATAGGTTTAATTTAACATAAAAAAGGTCTTCTACTGGGTCAAAACAAACATATAGGGGTCATTCAGAGTTTGGCAGTATGGTAAAAAAAGTGCGATAACGGAATTACTGCCACTTTTACCACACTGGCTAATTCTGAATGACACCCTATATATTTGGGTTTGGAGGTAGAGTAGAGGGAAAACCTCCAGCGCTTACCTGGAGGTATTTCTGCCAGTCTACCACCAATAAATGGCAGAATTACCACAGGTGGAAATTCTGCCAAACCCTAAAGGAGTCCTTGGGACGCCAAAATGGTGTATGACACCACCTGGGAATATGGATGATTTACCTACCGATAATGGTAATTTGATCAATGGTAAATCCGCCAAGCATGGACTGAGGCCTGAAGAGGGAAAATGGGATGATACCTTTCCCAGATTCCTGTCCAAACCATGGCCTATGACATCACGACCTAAGCACCCACCGCGGGATGAGTCCAGCCCTCTGACTGCTGCCCCAGATGCCAAGATCCACTGTGGCCATGCCCCACACGCACAGGCCAGCTTCACACCATCCAAAGCACGAGGTGGGGCCTCCGGTGGAGCTGAGACCGACCATATGGACCAACTCGACTAGATGTCACCCACCAATATCGCCATCGTTAGAGATGACATGCGGATATAGCCACAAAGGACAATAACACACGTGCCGCCAAGCACCTGGATCAGACACACACCAACCCACACGAAGAAAATACTCATTGCTATGAAGTAGAGGACCGCGCACACTCACAGACATGCATCGTTGTTATTTTTCACATAGGCTAACTACGGCACTGCAGAAATGCAGGAGGCCAGAAGAGCTCATGTATATGCTTGCAGATGCTTTATGCTACTAAAACCCTGAAGATGTCACCCTGTAGATGGACTAATGATTAAGGACCCAAGTCGCATCTCGCGACCCTCACGTTATGGACTGTATACCGCCTCCCATAGATTAGTCCAAAGAAGGCCGCAAACCAGTGTCCCCAAGCCTGGAGCAGCTCAGACAGAGCTGATTATGCAGAACAAACCCTGACGGGAGCCCCACAGCCAAGGCCGCAAAGTTGCAAACTACACACCTGCCACTGCTAAACACTCCTCGGAGCAGAAATACAAATCAAATCCCCGTAATTCTGCTTCAGCCACTGTCTCCCAACACGTGACCAGGCCGACCTGTTACGATGCCAAGCTCCAAGGACTAGAGAAGCTCTGGGGTCTCACGTCTGGGACCCGGACTGCAACAACGAAGTTACAAATTGGACACCGGCGGCGATGGGAAAGGAGCACCCAACAGCCAGTAGTAAGACCAGTCCATTGTCTGCCACTGACGCATAGTTACACATTGTTGCCAACACCAGGTACATCGCGAGCTGGGAATGACGATGGTCCCAGGCTTGGGGGCTAGTGGATGAACCAATCGGAATACGAGGGGGCTAATCACCGACAACACCATAATTCAACCAATCACTAACTTTCTTCATGTAACACTTTCTATGTAACCATTTTTAAGGACGACCCAAGCGTACCACCTGACCTCTTCTCTACCACTAATATTCTCTCCTATACTGATCCATACTGACCCTACCACTTGGAGAGCCAACCCAGGATAGCCTTAGGTTTAGGGGCAGGTTTTCCCAGGTGACGCACATAGTAGCGTCATCCGGTTAGAAAAAGGGCCTGCGAGCCCATCACCACTGAGATGTTCCTTGGGTACCTACGCTCCGAGAACCCGACCTGTTGGCTTTGTGCAATAAATAGCAGTAACTGTTTGCTCTTGTGTGTGCCTCATACTCCTTTGGGACGCAGGAGGAGTTGGGGCCTCCCTAACCCCGGAGGTCCGCGGACGGCCCTGCCAACCCCCGGGAAATCACCCTGACAGGCCCATAATGTCAGGCCAGTCTCTTAAACGTTCCACCATTTTGAGGGTTGCCATATAACGTTCTCAAGGTTTTGGCATAGCACCCATTGCACAGTCTCTGGAGTACCATATCTGCATTTCCTGTTGCTTGTCTCCTGTGCATTGTGGCATGCAACAACCTCCCATTATTTGTGTACCTCCTGTTGATGCTGCTGTATCACTGCCATGAGATTAAGATACAATTGGAGCTTCTCTTCAACTTGAAGACAAAGCCAATTAGGTTTGTCTTCTCCAGTTTCCACTGGCAGGGTTAAGTTGCCTTATTGCCTACCCCGCTTAGGCTGACTCTTCTGCTCTCTGCTACCTTTCTATTCCTCCTATGTTACTGCTCCTCTGCAATGCCATGCCACATGCCGTTCCTCCCCCACCATGGTTTACACTCTTCAGATCTATGTTTCATGCACCCCCTGTCTTTGTTCAATCGTTCCCTCTCTTTCTTTCTGGTTTGCCCTAGCTATTTCCCCTTTAGCTTATAGCACTTACTCCGTACTCCTCACTCCCACCCCCTCCTTCTAATACTCTGCTCCCTCCTCCTCTTCTTGCTGTTCTGATCCAACCTCCTACTGATTTTCTCAACCAATCTCTGCCTGGTATTTCACTTCAACCTCCTTCTGATATTCTTATATCACCGGCTATTAGTATCCCAACCAACTAATGGTGACTTCAACCTACTCTTGATGACTTCTATCCTCCTGATGACCTCCAACCTCTTTGTGATGATTTTATTTTTTACAACTACAAAGCACATTGTTTTTTTAAATAAATTCAACCAGTATTAAAAAAATGATTGAGGTCCATATATATCATTACAGTTAATTAATGTATACATATCAAATGTACTGTTAACATTCTATTCCATAAAGTTAATATTCAGTTATCTATAACTTGTACATTCATTTCTGTGTCTCAATAGCTGATCTTGCCGCCAGTTATTAGTATTTGATAATAGGGCTATACATTAGGGATTATGCCAACCGTATTGTGAAGGACAACAAGGCTTCTGTTTCATACCAATCACTTATAATGCAATGAATCAAGTAATGTTCATTCCCCTTCATTATTCTATGCCAGATGTTATCCTTAGCTTCTTTAGTCAAGAGTGGCATATAAAGTGAGCTAAGATATTTCCTTCTTAGCCCTTAAATTCCAGTACTATTTCATATTAAGTGTTTTAAGTGTTCAATTCTCCCCTCATTGCTTTGTCTATTAGGCATAGGTTTTTTATTCCATGACCCAGTCACTTCAAGAGTAGATAGAGCACTAAATGTAAAGCTTAACTAGTCCTGTCTAATTTTTCGATTGCGTGTTCGTACACATAGCTAAGAATATTCATCATCACTATCAAAGTAGAGTTATTTCAATATACATAACACCATAAAATCACATACATCAAGAACAAACACAATATATCGTCCCACACAATCACACATACAATAAAAACATTGATGCATCATAAAATAATCTCATAGCAATAAAATACAGTCACTATTTCATTACTGATAAATAAGTAAGTTATTCAATCTACTAGGTACTATTTAGGATGTCATACCTTACATTGTAAGGATACCAATTTAATGATATTCCCAAAAACCATGCCTGCTTTAAGTACTGCGATATGCCAGACAAGAATGACAGATTCTCAGATTAGTAACAGATAAACAATGCTTGATTTGGCATTTCTAATGTTCAATTACTTAAAAATCAGTAGGAGATATTTCCTTTTTAGTTGAGCATAAGCAGAACAAAATAGCACGAAATGCTTGATGTTTTCATTTTGACTAATGCATAATTTGCATGCATTTTTACTTTCTCCCTTCCATTTACTAACAAATGATCCTTAAGCAGGGATTGAAATTAAGATTTGTTGACCAGGAGCAAAAATATGCTCCTGGGTATCAGTCATCACTGATAGGCAGCAGCTACATCTGGGGTACCAGCAGCTAGTACATAGCATGCAGCAAATCTAGTTTGTGTGCAAGATGTAAACTAACCTTTGGTCTATTATGTATTATCCAATATGCTTTAAATTTACCTAGGTGTGCCCTTTATTCTCTTTTGTAGACAGCCCCAAACCTATACAGTTAATATCATATAGCTATGTTTGTCCATGGAGTCAAATGTAACTCATGGCAGTTTCATGCTAACCAGGCTCCCCTTGGTTATAACCACGAGCTAAATAGCTCTCAGCTCTTAACAATGTTGAACCCTGGTATCGGAGGAGGCCTAACCAAAATGTAAGGAACAATAGATTTGTCTCAATATTGTCCAATACCGGCAGATACAATTCCTGCAACAGAGTTACTATCCTTTCTAAATAATTGCTAGCTAGACAAACAATGGAAATCCCACCAGTTATAGGATAGGAATCACTCATATGTTCTTCTCACGGTTTATTTGTCTGGTATGTTACTAAACTCATTTCAGAGAGCACATTCTGTGACAAGTCTGGCGACGCACAAACAGAAAGCTCTCAGGCTTTGGGCGTTCTTAAGGACAATACTTTATTAAGCAGGTGTAACAAAAACAGGGTTTAAAAAATAAAACATTTAAAATGGGAGTTATTTAAAAGTCCATCCCTGTGTGAATAACGAAAAAAGGAAGGAGTACTTCACCTATGGACTAAAAAGGTGGCCCAAAGTACTAACACTTCTGAAGAAAGCTTTCCTGCCACAACTAATCATTTAACTTAAAACAAAAGTTTCCAGACTCAAAGTTTCCTTCAAAGTGAGTTGTCAGAATACCTAAATCACATGATGCATTGAAGACTCTAGTTCTTAAGTCCTTCCCTTGGGTGAAAAGTATTGAGGGTATAATATCTAACTTAAAATACTTGACCTCATTAATAAAAGTCCAACAATTCAAGGAGGCTTTTGTTAGGCGCTCCTCTGCACACCAGAACACTGCTAACATCTCCACAACACCTTCCCCGGGTTCCTACACTACTCCCTCCAGGTTTCGAGACTCACGTGATATGGTTACCCCAAAGGACCGAAAACTCCGTACCAGGTACAATGTACGTGCCCGATTGCAGCCCTTCCTGCATTGGCAGTTGCCATGGAGAGCATACAGCAGAAGGGGCAGCGGAACGCTTCCGCATCGATCATTCATCCGCTCACGTGATTCAGAGCGGCGTTTCCCACGTGACGATGGAGGGCGTCACATGACCCGGAAGCGCACAGTATATAACGCTTGATGCACGAAGCGCTCACCGCTTCTCAGCTGTCTTTCGACTCTGTTTGGCGCTACGTTTGAACCTACTCTGCTGGTTACCTTGACTTTGGATCACGCACCCGGACTCCCTCGGATCATCCTTTTGTACCTTTGCTTGGAACTGTTTACTCATTGCTGAACCTCGGCCCGTCCCTTACCTGCCTTTGGATCTTCCCTTGGAATTTTGTTGGACTTCTACGCCTTTGCCCTTTGAGACTAACACTACGCTTCCAGCTCTACTTTCAGGCTGGGCTCTCCTGTGTCCACGTGTGACTCCGGTCTCTGTTGTTCTGGGGACCGCCTCTCATCTGAGTCTCGAACCTCCCTCACTAGGTCTCCCGGGTTTTCCAATCACCGGATAGGTAAGATTATTCTGATCCTGTGATTCTTGTATTCAATTGTATTTGCCTGGTACTTAACCCCGCTTTCTTTCAGCAGCATCGGGCTTCCAGAGGTTCAGTGGATCCGGGAAGTAACATCTCCCACCTGTGGCTCCAAAGGTCGCACAGCGGGGTTCTTTTGATTCCCCTGTGCGTCACTTGGGGACGGAGGTCTCAACGGTCTACACGACATTCAAGTCAGAACAGACTGAGAAGCCGTATAGTCGTGTTGACCAATGCAGGGATCCACGGAAGAACCCATTGCTGCTTTAGTACAGGCAATTACAGTATTGAGGGCAGCTATGGCCGCCGCAAACACTGTGATTCACCAAAGGCTAGATTCCATACAGAGTGTCCAGCATTCCCTCCCTGCAGACTCTGAATTCGGGGATGTTGCCACTCCAGCCACACCTCCTCCATTGGCTAGTACCCCAGCTCCAACCCCGGTGGTTCTTCCAGCCCCTTCTCCCTTGGCTGCTCCTGAACGTTGTCAAGGCGACCCAAAGAAGTTCAGGACCTTCATCAATCAGTGCAAGTTACACTTCCTGTGCAGACCTCTGGCCTTCCCTAACTCCACTGCTAAAGCGGCCTTTACCCTCTCACACTTGGCCGGAACGGCTGCCGCTTGGGCTAATCCTTTATTGGAGAACAATAGCCCGGTTCTCTATGATTTTGATCTGCTAGTTACCGAGATGTACCGAGTCTTTGACACCCGACACCGACATAAGGCACAATCCAGGGATCTGGAGTTGTTAGAACTAACCCAGGGTAGAGGGACCTTGATAGATTACATCACCCGCTTTAACCAATTGGTTGCCGAGACATCATGGCCAGAAAGCAAACGGGCGGTCGTCTTCTATAGAGGGTTGAGTAATCCAATGAAAGATGCTTTAGCAGTGGTCCCTTCCGTGCCCACTCAGTATCAAGAACTAGTGGATCTTGCCCTGCAGGGAGATGCACGTCGCTCAGAGCGCAGGGCTGAGTTGGGCTTTTCCCATCCTACAGCGGTCAGTACTTCCACTTCCAACACTGAAGAACCCATGCAAGTGGGGGGGTTTACGTAGTCCCATCACGACATCCGAGAGAGAACGTAGGAGGGTGGATAATGCATGCTTTTATTGTGGCACCACGGGTCATTACGTTAAGGAATGCCCTCGACGTCCCAAAAAGTCCCAGGTTTTTCGGACAGCTCGACCCTAGACCCGGAGACCAGGTCGAGCTTCCAGTCCTCATCTCCGGGTGCCTCTCCTGCTTTCGCTCGTGTTCAGCCCATCTCTGTACAGGCCACTCTTTGTCCCTCTGCGGGTATCTCCCACGCAGTCACGATCATTATTGATTCTGGTGCCATGGGGAACTACGTAGACATTGCTTTAGCCCATTCTCTCAACCTGCCTTTAGTGTTGAAAACCCGAGCCGAAACCGGTTCAGGCTGTAGACGGCACTGTCCTAGTCTCTGGTCCCGTTAGGCACCAAACTGCCCCCGTCATATTGACCATACAAGACATTCACACAGAGACGTTAAGTTTTGACCTGATTACCACACCCTAGTTCGGTATCATATTAGGAATACCCTGGTTGCGTGAGCACAATCCCCTCATTAATTGGCAAACAGGCACGGTCCTCTTTGAGTCAGATATCTGCCAGAACTATTGTCTCCCAACCCATCAGGAAACAGATACTCCGTCACGGGCATTGGGAGCCCTCGCTCAGCTCACATTGAATGACGGTGGATCTGTGGTTGTGAATTCCCATACTGTTGGAGGGGTAGTTTTACAAAGGTAGCGGGCGCCCCTCTCTCGCAAGAACAGACATGATAACCTGTTCAGTGGTTATTAACCACTTGAGAGTTCGCAGCCACTGCTTTTACTCACTGTGCCTTTCACAGATGGGAAATATCCATTTGCATATCAGTCTTTGTCCTGCCCAGGGGCAGTCCAGCACCGAAATACAATGGCAATTCCAATCTGAACGAGAGTACCACCAGCAACCCCATACACGTGTTTCACCCTTGTTGGGGATCATCAGTGAGGTGAAGCTTTTTTTTTTTTGAGAGGGAGACCACGTCTGGTTGCCCCCAGGAGACCTAGGGTTACCAATCCCAGGTTCCTTAACAAATAGTTTTACAAAGGTAGCGGGCGCCCCTCTCTCGCAAGAACAGACATGATAACCTGTTCAGTGGTTATTAACCACTTGAGAGTTCGCAGCCACTGCTTTTACTCACTGTGCCTTTCACAGATGGGAAATATCCATTTGCATATCAGTCTTTGTCCTGCCCAGGGGCAGTCCAGCACCGAAATACAATGGCAATTCCAATCTGAACGAGAGTACCACCAGCAACCCCATACACGTGTTTCACCCTTGTTGGGGATCATCAGTGAGTGGGCAGGACAAAGACTGATATGCAAATGGATATTTCCCATCTGTGAAAGGCACAGTGAGTAAAAGCAGTGGCTGCGAACTCTCAAGTGGTTAATAACCACTGAACAGGTTATCATGTCTGTTCTTGCGAGAGAGGGGCGCCCGCTACCTTTGTAAAATTATTTTTTAAGGAACCTGGGATTGGTAACCCTAGGTCTCCTGGGGGCAACCAGACGTGGTCTCCCTCTCACTGTGCTTAGAGAGGCATCAGCTTCACCTCACTGATGATCCCCAACAAGGGTGAAACACGTGTATGGGGTTGCTGGTGGTACTCTCGTTCAGATTGGAATTGCCATTGTATTTCGGTGCTGGACTGCCCCTGGGCAGGACAAAGACTGATATGCAAATGGATATTTCCCATCTGTGAAAGGCACAGTGAGTAAAAGCAGTGGCTGCGAACTCTCAAGTGGTTAATAACCACTGAACAGGTTATCATGTCTGTTCTTGCGAGAGAGGGGCGCCCGCTACCTTTGTAAAATTATTTTTTAAGGAACCTGGGATTGGTAACCCTAGGTCTCCTGGGGGCAACCAGACGTGGTCTCCCTCTCACTGTGCTTAGAGAGGCATCAGCTTCACCTCACTGATGATCCCCAACAAGGGTGAAACACGTGTATGGGGTTGCTGGTGGTACTCTCGTTCGGATTGGAATTGCCATTGTATTTCGGTGCTGGACTGCCCCTGGGCAGGACAAAGACTGATATGCAAATGGATATTTCCCATCTGTGAAAGGCACAGTGAGTAAAAGCAGTGGCTGCGAACTCTCAAGTGGTTAATAACCACTGAACAGGTTATCATGTCTGTTCTTGCGAGAGAGGGGCGCCCGCTACCTATGTAAAAAAAAAAAAAAAAAAAAAACTGTTGGAGGGGTAGTTAGTGGAATTCCTCCTGAGTACAAAGCATTTGAATCTGTGTTCGATCGCGGTTCTTCCGAGGTGCTTCCTCCCCACAGACCATATGACTGCCCAATTGAACTAATCCCGGGTTCTACCGTTCCTTCGGGCAGGATCTATTCTCTGTCCCCCTCGGAAGAACAGGCTTTGAAACAGTATGTCCAGAACGCCCTATGACTAGGCCATATCCGTCCCTCTACTTCACCAGCCACAAGTCCTATTTTTTTTGTCCCCAAGAAAGAGGGGGATCTACGTCCTTGTGTGGATTACCGGCGCCTTAATGCCATTACGAAAAAGGACAGGTATCCAATCCCTTTGATCACCCCTCTCCTGGACCGCTTATCCCATGCCTCTGTTTTTACCAAGCTGGACCTTTGGGGCGCATACAATCTAGTGCGCGTCCGCGAGGGCGATGAGTGGAAAACTGCCTTTTGTACCCGTTATGGGTTGTATGAATACCTAGTCATGCCCTTCGGTCTATGCAATGCCCCGGCCACATTCCAGCATTTTATGAATGACATATTCAGGGACATTCTGGATGTATACATGGTTGTTTATCTGGACGACATCCTGATCTTTTCGCGGGGTCTTGATGACCACGTACAGCATGTTCGGGAAGTCCTATCCCATCTGAGGAAACATTCGCTGTTTGCCAAACCAGAGAAATGTCAGTTCCATAAAACGTTTGTTGAGTTTCTGGGCTTCCACATCACCCCTGGGGACCTATCCATGAACGAATCCAAGGTGAGGGCGGTCCTAGATTGGCCGGTTCCTCAGACACTCAAGGCCTTACAGGCCTTTTTGGGTTTCGCCAACTTCTACAGGCGCTTTATTTCATCCTTTTCTACAATCGTGGCCCCACTCACGGCTCTTACTAGCCCTCAAGTACCCTATCAGTGGCAACAGGAACATCAGGAATCCTTCGAGGCTCTGAAGACCGCTTTCACCACTGCACCGATCCTTCAGCACCCCAATCCCGAACTTCCATTCATAGTCGAGGCGGATGCCTCTTCTTTCGCCCTTGGTGCCGTGTTGTCTCAGACATGCCCAACTACGGGCAAGTTGCACCCGGTGGCATACCACTCCCGCAAGTTTTCCAGTACTGAGGCCCATTATACTGTAACGGAGAAGGAACTTCTGGCTGTCATGGACGCCTTTCGTGTCTGGCGCCATCATCTCCTGGGGGCTAAGCATCCAATCACTGTCTACTCCGATCATCAGAACCTGCAGGACTTGGCCTCCCTAAAGTGTATCAACAGCAGACAGGTCCGATGGCATCTCTTCTTTTCCGCCTTTGATTTTCACATCACTCATCGTCCTGGGGTCACTCATGGAAAAGCAGACGCCTTGTCACGCTCTCCGGGTGGGGTCTCGTTGCCAACCTTCCCTGATACTGTTCTAGGTAAAAGTCACGTGATTTGTCTCTGCACTCCCTCTCTCTCATTGTTGGATTCTGTAAGAGCATGGACGAGCAGTCACTCTGACCAACTGCGAGATTGGGATCCGGTGTATTGTGACGGTTTGCCTTTCGTGCATGATTGCTTGTTTCTCCCCACGCCTGACTCCCGTAACCTGGCCCTTGAATGATCTCATGATGCCCCCTTTAATGCCCATCCTGGCCAGGAGCGCACCATGGATCTCCTAAAGTGCTGGTGCTGGTGGCCTTCTATGAAGCGCGACGTGGAATGCTATGTCAACTCTTGCTCTGTTTGCGCTCAGGCCAAACATCGAAGAGGTCACCCAATCGGCCTGTTGCTTCCGCTACCGGTACCCCCTAGACCTTGGTACACACTGACTATGGATTTTGTGACCGATCTCCCCAGGGTGCGGGGTTTCGATACCATCTGAGTGGTGGTGGATAGATTCACCAAAATGGCTCGCTTTATCCCCTGTAAGGGGATCCCTTCGGCCCCGGTCTTGGCTGATTTGTTTTTCGGATCTGTTTTCACGTTGTTTGGGCTCCCTTCTGTCATGATTTCCGACCGAGGGTCGCAGTTCACCTCCCGTTTTTGGAGAGCTTTGACTAAGCTGCTTGGCATCGATACCAGGTATTCCTCGGCCTATCACCCCGAGACTGATGGGCAGACTGAAAGGATGAACCAATCTATGGAGCAGTATCTCCGGTGTCTTATCTTGCAGCAGCAGTCCTCCTGGTTGAGTGTTTTACGGCTTGCCGAGTTCGCCTACAATAATGCGGTTCACTCTGCTACGGGTTTCTCTCCTTTCTACGCCCTCTATGGCCAGCACCCCAAGGTCTTGCCTGTCCCTGACGCTTCTGTCTCTTTGAATCCTGCGGCCACGACTAGTCTTAGGGATCTGTCTGCTGTTCATGCTCGTACTCTGGTCCACCTTTCTGAAGCAAAGGCCTCCATGAAGTCCCGTGCTGATGGCAAGCGCTTGGCTGCTCCTCCCCTTGCTGTGGGTTCCCGGGTGTGGTTGTCTTCCCGTCACCTTCGCCTGCTTGGTTGTCGGAAACTTCTGCCTCGTTTTGTTGGGCCATATGTGATCTCCCAGGTTGGGAATCCAGTGGCTTTTTGTCTGGTTCTCCCGAGCTCTTGGTGAATCCATCCTGTTTTTCATGTCTCCCTTCTCAAGCCTTGTCTTGATTCCTCCCGTCTCCGTGCCCCGGTAGCCCCGGTCTCCCCTGATGTCTTTGAGGTGTCAGCCATTTTGGGTTCCCATTGGTTTAGAGGTGGGCTCCAGTATTTGGTGGATTGGAAGGGTTATGGCCTGGAGGAGCGCTCTTGGGTTTCCGCCCTGGACGTTAACGCTCCTCGGTTGGTGGCCCGATTCCATCGGGATCACCCGTCCTGCCAACAGGGTTGTGGGCCGTTGGGGAGGGGCTATGTTAGACGCTCCTCTGCACACCAGAACACTGCTAACATCTCCACAACACCTTCTCCGGGTTCCTACACTACTCCCTCCAGGTTTCGAGACTCACGTGATGTGGTTACCCCAAAGGACCGAAAACTCTGTACCAGGTACAATGTACGTGCCCGGTTGCAGCCCTTCCTGCATTGGCAGTTGCCATGGAGAGCATACAGCAGAAGGGGCAGCGGAACGCTTCCGCATCGATCATTCATCCGCTCACGTGATTCAGAGCGGCGTTTCCCACGTGACGATGGAGGGCGTCACATGACTCGGAAGCGCACAGTATATAACGCTTGATGCACGAAGCGCTCACCGCTTCTCAGCTGTCTTTCGACTCTGTTTGGCGCTACGTTTGAACCTACTCTGCTGGTTACCTTGACTTTGGATCACGCACCCGGACTCCCTCGGATCATCCTTTTGTACCTTTGCTTGGAACTGTTTACTCATTGCTGAACCTCGGCCCGTCCCTTACCTGCCTTTGGATCTTCCCTTGGAATTTTGTTGGACTTCTACGCCTTTGCCCTTTGAGACTCACACTACGTTTCCAGCTCTACTTTCAGGCGGGGCTCTCCTGTGTCCACGTGTGACTCCGGTCTCTGTTGTTCTGGGGACCGCCTCTCATCTGAGTCTCGAACCTCCCTCACTAGGTCTCCCGGGTTTTCCAATCACCGGATAGGTAAGATTATTCTGATCCTGTGATTCTTGTATTCAATTGTATTTGCCTGGTACTTAACCCCGCTTTCTTTCAGCAGCATCGGTCTTCCAGAGGTTCCGTGGATCCGGGAAGTAACATCTTCCACCTGTGGCTCCAAAGGTCACACAGCGGGGTTCTTTTGATTCCCCTGTGCGTCACTTGGGGACGGAGGTCTCAACGGTCTACACGACATTCAAGTCAGAACAGCTTTCTTTTATGGTTTCCTTAGATAGACAAACAATAGAGCTGTTCATGTGAAGCAATCAAACAGAGACCTGTAGTTGTCTTCTAGGTGCACGACCTGTTAGGCGATGGATCAGCTGGGTCATGTGCTTTGGTTCTCGATCTCTGTCCTTTGGATGATTCGTCTCTCTCTCTCCTGACGTCCTCAGGGGAGCTGGATTGTCACCCCTCTCCTCCTCAGGGTATCTTTGCTTTTGGCCCTCTTCCTCTCAGTGGTCTTGCTTCTGTCCTGGTCTCTCTTCACCAGGATCTTACCAAAGTTTTGCCTTTGCCTCTTTCCAGGATTCTCAGGCGGGTTAGCTCTTTCACCTTTCTGGCTGCAGAGGTACTCTCCTTCTTTCTCCTGGGCTAGTCGGTTTCCTCAGCCTCTTAACACGCTTCTCAAGCAGGTCAGCTCTTCTACCGCTTTGTCTTAGTGGGTCTTTAGGGGGTCCTCTTATTCTTCCCCCTTTGGTACAATAAGCTTTCCTCCCAGCCTCTTCTTAGGCTACTCAGGTAGTTCAGCTCTTCCACCATCTTGGTTTAGGTGGGCTGTATGGGTACACTCCTTCCCACTGGGTCAGCTAGTATCCTTAGCCTCTTCGTAGGTTTCTCAGGCAGATCAGCACATCCACCCTTTTTTAATTTGTATTAATGTGTATCAGTTAATTTTTCAACTTTTCACATCAAAGGAAGATAACATCCATAAAGATAAAATGCAATCATGTCTCAAAACAATACATTCTACATCTAAGTATACCACTATAAAATGTGTTTAATCAAAATCCCATTGTCAAAACTCTGGTTTACAATTTACAAATTAGTTATTTTGATTACTTTGGTGATACAATTCAATACCCCAATCCTTACAATTCTTATTGACCTTAAACCATGACAGTATTAGCAACAAGTTCATATGTTATTCCTTATACCTTCTCATTTAAAATCGATTCAGCCCTTTTCCACACTCTATACAAAGCTATCTTGTCACTCAAACTTTTAATATTCGAACAGTAATTCCAAAACTCGTCTGATTTATCAGCATCGACAGCACATATGAATATTGTTAGGAACAGCATATGCACGTCTCCAAGTTTTATATAAGAGGTGGTTTGTCTCCAACTGATTTATTAGCCCACTGATTCCACATCTACGACCAACCTCTGAGATTTTTAACTCTGGACCTTTTACAGTCAAAGTCGGGAGTCCACCAAATCGGAATAACAGCACGAATCACCTCAGTTCTGGTGCATTGAACACAGTCAAATAATCCTGCTTTTCCAAATATCAATGGCTTAAAGTCTGAAAGGGTGAGAATTGCTTCAATTTCCACAGGTGTTCGCAATTCGAATGTCAACAGTTTTTTTTTTTTTAAATTCACGTTGTAATATTTCCTAGTTCTGTAACCAATCAGGGAACCACCCAACCTCGTGAAACAGCTTTTCATCCTCATCATTGAATGCTTTCAAGATGTTAGCTCCCATTGCACTACCTAGGACATCTAGTCATGGGCTGGCTGGGGATTTCTTAACTCTGATATACAAGATGAACCTCTTATATCTGTCCTGCCCTATCGAGGAGGTCGGAACTAGTTCTAACCTTATGGTGGCCATAGGGTCACATTGTGGCAAACCCCAAAGTCCGTTTCCAAAACCTGACCTCCAATACATTAAGCCAATCCCATTTCTTTTTTTTTGATAACACATTTTTATTATTTTGTATATGTAAGATGAACAAATTACAGGACCGGGATGTCCAACCTGGTCAAAAATGACCATTTACAAGTAAACATACTTGCAAATAAAGCATAAAACAAAGACAAAATTAACCACAACATTTGAACTAAAAAAGTTTGGTCTCGAAATGTCTCACATCGGGTGTTGAACAGGCTTTCCTCTGCGTGCAGTACTTTGTGTCTTTCGCCATAAACCACTATTGTGCTCACTGCGCATCTTCCCACCTCTGCCATATCTTATCGGCCTTCCTTGGACAGCCTCTTGCTGTGTACACTCTACACTCCATCATGATGCACACATTTACGTCTGTAATCCATTGTTCATATTGTGGGGCTATCGCTGAGCCCCACACTCTCGCAATGTTCCTTTTAATTAGAGCTGTGGTCGTTGATAGGAACAGTTTCTCATATTTGGCCAGATCCCCCTCCTCTTCCATCCCAAGCAGTAGCAGTCCCTGGATATCTCCCTGGATATCTCCCTCCCGAGCATGCGTGAAGGTTCGTTGCAACATTGCTGCAAGTATATTTGGATATTATCGCATTCCCATATTATGTGAAAGAAGGTAGCCTCTTCATTTTTGCATCTGAGGCACTGCGGGTCAGTGATTTTCCCCCAACTGTATAGTGCCATTGTGGGGTAATATATCCTGTGGAGTATTTTAAGCTGTACCAGCCGGAGTCTGGCCGAGATTGTCACCTCCCGGGGATACATGAGGGCCATTACCCAGTCCTCTGCTTGTATTATTCCAAGATCTCTTTCCCATTTGAGTTTCAGGCTTGCTAGCTCGGTCGTGCAAGCGAATCCCATTTCTTAATGTCTGCCCCAATTGTTTCCGATGCATATATCACTGTTGGGCATAAGATCTGTTTATACATGAGTGTTGAGCCTTTATTTCTAAAACCAGCATTTGAAAAAGGCAATTTGCTAATAAGGCAACCACACATAACTGCCTTCTTCATCTTGTGTACAATAACCTACTACATTCCCATATTCGATGTTATGTGTAAGCCTAACCCTAAGTAGAAGTAGGATTCAGTACATTCAAGAATGCCAATCGAGGTGTTAATCCAACATTTACACAAAGAGCATTTCTTTGACGTACAAACAGCAGAACTTGTATAGATCCCTGTATACCAGATGATGTATGATCTATCAACACTATATCGCCAACTATTGAGTTCCCGTTATATTGTAGAAGTAAATAGCTTCCCCATAACATCCAGCAAAGAAAGAAGACTGTAGTTCTTAGGATCTGCGTGATTTATCCGCAGCTGATTTTCCCGCGATGGAAATGTTTGCATGGGAAATGTACGCATTACAAAATGTTCGTACATTTCCCATGCAAACATTTCCATTACAAATCACGCAGATTTCCTCGATCACACCCTCACTCACACTGCCACCACACCCCACCCCCTACTTACCTTTCCTTTAGACGCGCTGTGTCCCTGCAGCGCCGGTTCCCTTTCACTTCTGTGATTGGGAACCAGTGCTGCAGGGTCCTTTTTTTTTGTTTTTTCTTTTTTTTTTACTTTTGCTAGGGTGAGCTGCGGGGGTGTCCCAGGGAACACGCCTGCAGCCTTCAGATTTTGTTTTGTTTTGTTCTGGCAGGGACTGGGGGTGTGTGTCCCCTGCAAACCCTGCTCATTGTAGTGAGCGGAGTGTTGCGGGGGACACCCCCACCAGCCCCATACTGACCCCACCGAAACACCTAAACACATACCACATACTTTTGGTAGTTAGAACTTTTCGTGGTGTGTGTTTTAGGTCTTTTGGTGGGGTCAGTAATTTTAACTCTGACATTTTGTCCTATTCCAGTTCTTAGGGTCCAATTGTGAATTTCTTTGAGCTATTGGTACTATTATGGCTTCTTTCCATGTGATCTGGATGAGAACCTGCTTACATACCTTTTGGAACAGAAGCATTAATATATCTGCCAAAACTTCACTATCATTCATCAATACTATGTTTATCAAACCATTGGGACCAGGGGCCTTTGATTTGTTCAGTTTTTTAATCGTTGCAAATATCAAGTCAACATGTACTTCTATACCTATGCAGGTGTTTCTATTAAACAGGTGTTCCCCCATAATAGAGTTATTCACAGTGTTAGGGGTCTGAGTGGAACTGATGAACTTAGACCAGTCAACCGCACTTATGGGATTGATCAGTATTTCTTATGGGCTATTCCTGTGTTGTCTCACTACTGACCACATCCTAGTCATGTTAACAGTACTCAGTTCTCCAACCATACTCTGCCATTGCTTAACCAATATTGATTTCCTCCTTTGCTTAATCCAATGTTTATGCCTACATTTCAGCTTACCATACCCTATACCCATTTCCGCAGTCCCTAAATTGGATTTTCGAACTGTACGCAACTGACTTCTTAAGTTGCATTTGGCATCTATTATCTGTTTGTCATAATGGTTTTTGTGGATCCTACCTTCCCGAACACAGGGAACCAAACCTACCTCCCACAGCTACCTTAGATGCTGTATATTTGACCCAACACTTCCTCTCCTCAGCCGACATGGCACATAGTCTCACCCATTCTTTATTATAAAGATGTATTTGTGGAAAGATATATTCGATTCCCACCCCCATTGATTTCTACTTCATCGATTAATCGTTCTTTATCTTTGTTAGTATTCTTTTCTAGTGTTAACTCTATGGGGGAGTGATCACTATATACAGTATTCCCAACTTTAATTTCTCTTACAAATTTTGCTAACCTGTGTCCCACAAAAATATAATCCAAAATTGCCTTCCCAATCCCACTTTGCCAGTGCGTTTTCCCCAGTAGATCTCCTTCAGTTCTCCCATTAAGCATAAACAGGTTACAATCCTGTAAGAAATTAACCCATCTACGACCCTGTACATTGTCGTTGCTCTCACTGAATATATTACTAGACTTTATATGGGCAGTTTCATCCATTGTCGGAGTGTCGCTACAACAGGCATTAAGATCTCCTCCAAGTATTATCTTTTCACTGTTTCCCCTGTCCGGCAAGTCTCAAAAAATGGTCATAATAGTGTCTTGTATATGTTCAGTGTGGGCCCCACCTGGAGGGTCTTAGATGTTATTATAACAAACTCTTGCACGTTATTGCATTAGGAAATGTCACCGCAACTGCCATCACATTTTTGTTACCAATTGTTAATGCTACCTGTCTTGCTTGGTGGCTTTGGTTCACCCCAATCAACATGGCACCGAATGGTGACTCCTTTCTCCTCATTCTGCAAGATTGCTAAATATACTGGAACCATCCATAAAAAATAGCTCCAACATCCACCTTCCCTGAATCAAAAAAAAATCAACATCCGTCAGTATATTTACAGAACCCATCTCACTACAAAAATGACGGTGCCCCCTGGTATACCATGTAATTATTTTTTATACATCGGGGTCTATTCCTGGATTCAATGGTATATTTCCCCCGAAAAAGGCCCATTCACTGTCATCCTCAAGATTGCCATGTGCAGGACATTTGCAAACCTTTTACAGGTAGAGTACGTAGGTACTTTACTAGTTGGCAGTTTATTATCCCTTTCCTTGAGAGTTATTGGTAGTTTTACAGCTGATATATCATATCCCATCCTTTGGAAGTTAGCTGCATGTGACTTTACAAAGTCCACAGAGTCACTTGAGTAGCAATGAACTTTCGTTGTCAGCTTTTGGACAGCCTCATTCATCTCTATGTTCTCAAAGTGACCTGTAGTTAAAACATGCAAGGAGGGGACTGTGATGCTGGAAATGCATTGGAGGGACATGGCCTCCATGTCCTTGTCCTGTACTCCTTTGATCAGGTGTGTTCTGTATTTTTTTTTTTGCACAGACGTCCATGTGGAACTCCTAGCAGTGCATCTCTTCCTCATTTTGTTTGTGGTGAACAGAGTCCCTTGGGGTACCCTTTTGCACCCATGGGTGGGGGTACAACCCTGTGCCCCTGAGTATCCTCCATTTTGGGATACCCAGGCCCGGACATTGCAATCCTGATAGTTGAGTCCTGATAGGAGACAAGATGGGCCATGTGGCCTCTTGCTTTCTATTGCCGGTTACCTTGTTTTCCCAAAGTCCTGGGAAGCCCTGACTCTATCCCTTTACCTGACTGGCTGTAGGGTGGAAGTTCCATATATGGTATTGTGGGGAAGTCCAGGCCAGACTGGCTGGATCCTTCCCAGTGACTGTATGTTGTGGGCACACCCTTGGGGTGGGACCTGGGTGAATGGATTGCTTGATCAATACACACTTAATGCTATGGGTGTCTGGTTTCTGGTGTGTGACATTATGAATGACACAGCCCTGCCCGAAACCTGTATGAATGCAGTGTGGTGTGCTGAAAGGTTGAGTGCTTGTCCCAATCCACATTCCTTGTTGTGAGTGTCTGGATGGAAGAGAATGGCCTGAATGCACTGTGGGCCTGATTGGCTGCCTGCCTGCTGAATGCCCTTCTGAATGATTAGCTGCCTGGGCCTGACTCAGCAGTGTGAATGAGAGACAGAACAGAATATCTGGGGACCTCTCACTTACCAGAATTGTTCAGAAGCTGAAGTCGAAACTTTATGCTTAACCTTGAAGCCCAGCTGGGAGAGAAGAATCACTGCTGCTTTCCTTCGCCAATCTGAAAGCCATTGGGTCCCCAAGAACTGATCCAAGAGGGCACCTGGCTAGGAGACCTCTTCCTGAGCTACGAGGGAACATCATGCAAAAGCTAATCATCTTCAAGGCGCCCTAGAAGTCAGTCCTCGAAAGGCTGCTGACCGGAGACAGGGTCCGCCAAGAACCTGAAGTGAAGCACCCACACATCGAAGTCCATCATCGTCGACCAGGGTTCGGAGGACCACCGTAACTGCTGGAAGCCCGTCGAGTCATTTTGCCCAGCAGGGACAGCTTGTTGTGTGCCGCTGTGCTTTCGACGACTAGAGCCGCAACACTCCACCTTTACTTAAAACACCCTTGCCAACACCGTCGAGCACTTTGTCCCACCGGAGAAAGTCGAGGTCATCGACAAACCGAGGAGAGTCCGCCAGTGGGTTTTGATGCCAACAAAGATCCGAGAGTCAGCCGTGGTCAAGTCCAGATTGTCGACGCCAATGCTGATTATCCGACACCCTTGCTGGGCCTACGCTTTTCATTGATCTGCTTTGCGGCAACAAACTTCCATCATCGAGGTACCCCGTACGCCTCATCTTCACAGGACATCCACGACTGATCGTCGACGAGCACCACAAAGGTCGAAGCCGGTGTCCCAATGACAGTGTTCACATTTTCTTCATGGAATTTCAATGCCCTGTGGCTCCTGCTTTAAAGGGAGTCCACCCACGAGGATCTGTCAAGGAAACTCTTCTAAAACAGGTACATTGGGATAGTAGAACATTTTTAGCAGGAAACAAGACTATCTTAAACATATATGGACTGGGCGTGTTGATGCACTTTATTTACAGGTTGCCCAGGTGGGGGGGATCCTCACACAGAACTGTGTCTTTGTTAGGGACACAATATTCTGCCATTGTTCAACGTAACTTGTCTTCCTCCCTATTTCTGATGTTGATGCAATTTACTATTTGATTTGTATGCCATTGAGACTGTTCGCAGTTGGTGCATTTTAATGGAGTCAAGAGTGAACTGTGGTACCACATAGACATTGTACATATTTGCCATATTTTAATTGCCAGACTCCAATGTGTGTTATTGATTGTGTATATATATTGAACCTTATTTATATAAAGAACTGTGTTATCACCTAACATAGTGTGTGTACATTCCTTTGTGGGGGATTGGGGACTTCACTGTGCTTAAGAAACAGCCTGCATCACCCCTTGAGAGCTTAAGCCTTGATTGCTTGTCCATTGCTATTGCTACTGCATAGAGAACCTTGGCTGGGGTGCCCTGGTCTTCTACTCTGCCATATAGAGGGCAGGAGTACAGAAATCCCTCGCCAGTCTTTACACAGACAGAAACCAACAGCTTCAGCAAACAGGCACGTTTGATCCAATGTTCTTTATCTTCCAGGAAAATGCTACTTATCTCAAAGGATTTCGGATCAAAGAAGACATTCTCCATTACCTTATGGGCCACACCTTCCTTGGCCGTCTAAGGAAAGTCTACCTGTGCTGTACCCCCTTCCTCGTCAGACTGTATGAGTGGTACATCTGCATTTTCATCAACTTCCGTTATAGACCACCCCGATTCCTCCAGGGCACTCATCTCGACATCTAAATTGGAAGTGTAAGCAGCTTGTCAACGTACCTTCCTTGCTGTTTAGACGTTTTGCTCTTCGTTTGGCCTTCCTGCTTGCCTTTCGAGATGGGCCTACTGGTGTAGTTCGTTCTACATCTTTGTTGGCATATTCGTCTTATGAAGGTGTAGACAGGGTAAGGCCTGAGCAGTCAAGGCCCACCAAAAATCTGGAAATTCCCACTCAGTAGCACTGTAAATTCTCACACAGATGTTAATATAACTGCGGTGGGCAGGCCCAACTACATTAGCTTCAGGCCCCACTTGTTAGACAATCCTGACTACGCCGCTCCCGAAGGCACGTCAGAAGCAGCTACCGAAATTGCTTTTTTAGTGCCAGGTTTAGCTTTCTGCATGTTTATTTTACTAATTTTCCTTCTCTCTCTCTGTGATATGTACCTTCCAGCACTGTTGTCTTCCACAGATGTGTCTATATTTGCTTGTCTACACGCCGCAACTCCTTTTGAGGATATAGTTATATATAGTTAGGTACCTCTGTATTCTGTTCATTTTGAATATTCCCCCTGCAAATAGCATGGCTATTTAAATTGTGGGTCTGTTTCTCAGACACACTCTTCTTAGCTGATACTTCCCACACTTGGGCGAGAACTTGGCCCTTGGCACAGACGTCAGCGTGCATTTTCCCACAGAGTTTTAACAAGATTTTAACTGCAAATTGCAGTGTAGCAAACAATGATGAGGAGATCCTTGAGCTGTCATTTGCTTCACTGCCTTCACAAACATTCTCGGTGAAGCGGATAGTCTGTCTGATGAATTAGCTGGAAAGACGACTTCCTCTTGCATTTCATTCTCCTTGTAAGAAGTCTGCGAAGCTGACTGCCTGGCCTCCCTTGAACCAGGCATTTCATCCTGCATGTTAGCCACAATTCTTTTGGTGCTGCTATTAATGGCTGTTATATCAGGAAGACCACCATGTCCAATTTGGTTCAGATTGTAGTGAGAGACTAAAGTTCAGTAGGGAATTAGTGTCAATCATTACGGTCAGTCATAAAGGTTTCCACTTCGGATATATTACTATCATTTACTGTAGCGCCTCTCAGGGTTTTGTCACCATTGTGATTACTATTGGGACCAAAGACATCTGTGATTTTCCCATTTAAAATCCCTTTGGGTGGGGGGTGCGCTGTTAAAGATATTGCCTTGTACTAAAGGTGCTGTAGCTACGCAGTCTGATGGCTTTGAAGGGCGTATGCCCCTCTTTTGTTTCGCTTTAATTTATTAAATGTTTATGCCTCAATGGCTGCAGTAATAGCAAGGCACCGATAGACATGGTTCACTCTCCCACACTTACCGAATAATGGTTGCCAGAGCATGAGGTCTTTCCACGTCCTGCAATGACTGTTTTAACTATGCTTAAACTTAACTTGAACGTGCACACTGAAGCGCTCACCAGGTGGATTTGATACTCCCATTTCAGTCAGGGTAGCCGAGCAGCAATTCCCAAGGAAAAATGACAGCTATGCACAACACTTCTCCTCCTGCTGCAATGACTGCTTAAACTTTGCTTAACCTTTGCTTGGTCGCTCCCCTTTGACCTTGGTGGGCTGCAAGGCTACTCTCCTTCTTCCCCGGGGTCAATCAGTTTCCTCCAGGCTCTTCAGGGAGCTTCCAGGCAGGCAGTGCTCCAAGGTAGTCCAGGCTACTTCTCCCAGACATCTACTCCTCCTTGGTATACAGCCCCTCTTCCTGCAGCAGCGTCTGGAAAGAAGTACTGGGGACCTGTCCCTGACTGAGACAAGTTCAGAATGAGCTGGCTCTGCTTTTATAGCCAGACTCCTCCTCATCCTGTTGGCTGCTGATTGGTGGAAAGCCCTGCATACAGGATTGACTAGCAGGGTGTTTCCACTGTGGTCCTCCTGAGTTTAGGCTCTCTTTCTCTTGACCAGTTGGGCTTCTATTACTTTATTTGCTTTATGTATTCTTGTTTTATCCAGAGCTCCTTTTAAAATGTATTTGTCCGATCCTTGGAGCTCAGGTTTCTTTTTTATGAATTTAAGTACCTCTTACATTTCTCCAGGTTTCTCTATGGGATTTTAACCTAGGTCCTCCCATAGGCTAAATGGAGTTTCAAACATCAGGGACATTTCCTGGTGCTGTCAGAGGAAAAGGCTACTGCCTTTCTACTGCGATCATGCAGTGTCTCTCTGCAGTCTTCTCTTCGACTTCCATCCCTCAGGGATCAGGGTTGAAAGACCGAGGTAGAAATGTTCGAGGGTGAAAAGGCAGAAGATAATTATTTCGAAATAGCCTTTGGTCTTTTCTCCCCTGAACATTTCTGACTTGGCCCACACCCCCACCCACACCTCCACCCACACCCTTACCCACACCCCCAACACACCCCTACCCACACCCCCAACACACCTCCACCGTACTACTTACATTGCTTCCCACTCGCTGGTCCCTGCAACGCCTGTTCCCTTTCACTTCTGTGATCGGGAAGCGGCTCAGCAGGGTCCTTTCTTTTTTTTAAAACATTTTTTTTCGGGACAGCTGCGGGGGACACCCCCAAAGCCCCTGCTCACAATATAGTGAGAAAGGGTGTAGGGGACACTCCCGCAGGCCCCAGCACCGAATGTGTGGTCTGGTTGAACTTTTCGGCCGTTCAGAATTTTCAAATGGCCACAATTCGGCCAAATCATGCATTTGGTCATTTTTTTCTGTCATTTTGGGTAATTCCTCCCTCAGAATGGACCCCGCTGCCATCTTGGCTCCCAGTGTTCCAGCACAGGCAAGCCAAGGGGGGATGCCCATCCTTTCCTCCAGTGTCGTGAACTGCTCCACTGCTTCCGCTATTCTGCTCCAGCGGTTAGCATCACTACCACTTCCAGGCAGTCCTGGGTAAGGATCTTGTGTGGAGGGCAAAATTTGCTCAGTGGGACTCCCACTGAGCTTCGGAAACGCCCTCTTTGTAGTGAATACTACTGCTACATTAAATATGTGTTTTTTCTTTTTTCAAAGTTATAGTTAATTGAACCATTAAAGGTTAAAAAAACATAAGTCCAAAGTTCTTTGTGCAAATAATATCGTTTATTCTTTATTGTGGCAGAGGCTCAAGCCGATGCATTTTGGACATTCTGTCCATCTTCAGGGCATACTCTAAAATATATCAGCAAACATAATATTATTGTGACTCCCGGTATACATTCATTATCCCAAAAAAACTCCAACTCATCTGCATTTCAACAATTTGTGGGCAACTTGCATACCTGTTACAATAGATCTGTTTGCAATGACTTCTTCAGTCCCATAAAAGAATCAATCAAACACCAAATGATATCACGGTTGTTTGCCTAGCACTTCACATACTTCACTTCACATTTGCTGATTGATGACAAGTCCTCTCATTCTCGTTCAATGTTTGACCAATCAAATGCAAAATAATAATAAAACAACACCTCATCTAAAATGCATTTTCTTGAGGAAAAAAACAGGAAAAAGACCACTTGCTATGTACTTTCTACAAATATCTACTGAAGAAGCCAATCTTAATGGTGTTGGATAGAAAACAGATTAACAGTGACTACTTCCTAAGTTGCTTGAACAGACATCTAGTATACACCATAAACACAGCATCTTGTATACAGCATCTTGTATACAGCATCACAATTGGCATTTTTCAAAAATATAAATGTCCACATTAGATTGCACTTGGAGCATGCTATAAAAAACAGTTTAAGTCTAGTTCTTCGTTGAACCCAGACGAGGATACAAATTCAAGTTTATGAATCCAGAAGGCATCTATCTGTTTGAGTTTGTTCGAGATGCTCATATTCAAATCTTTGCTGTTGATAACTTCTAGTATCTGAAAACGAATCTGTGATACTTGATGCTTGTGTTCTTGAAAATGTCTGGCGACTGGAGAGTGCCGATTATTAGTTCTGATGTTAGATTTGTGCTCATTCCACCTCGAATTTAACTTTGCCGCTTGTTTGCCTTACATATGTGAGTCTCCATGGACATTTGATGGCATAAATAAAATTTTGGGTATCACACGTTGCATGATCTTTCAGAAGGATTTTCTCGCCTGTCTTGGAATGAGCAATGATGTTTCCTTTGGTTACATTATTGCAATTGTTGCATGAAAGACAGGGAAATGTTCCCGGATGTTTACTTGGTTTTTTCTTCATGCTTTCAGATTGTGTTTTCATCAATAAATCTTTGAGTTTGTGACTCCTTTTGAATGCAAAAATCGGAGGCCTAGTAAACTGGTTCTTAAATTTAATGTCACATGACAATATTGTGGATCACATTCAGGGAGGCGATGAACTATACTTCAAAGTTTTTCCCGAAGTGTTATTTGAAACAATGTTTTTAACACACATGAACACTTATTGGGATCCACCTTTTCAGTGTGGAGGCTGATCCTTATTCTGGTACCATCTAATGGGTGACCTCAAAGGACAATTTTCACAGGAGATTCCTCATAGTATATGGGGACTTCTGTCCTTAGGCGTGGGGTGTATGGGACTGCCGCCCATTTCGGAGTTAGTTGTGTTATTTCAAAAGAACTTGGGGCCACATTTCAGAGAGGAACTGTTTTTTCTTTTATTGACCTTCATATGAAGTGTGTGGTCCCCGAGTTATAGATCACTCGATGGTAATTCGAAAATCAAATGAAATGTTCAAAGAAATGTTAATTTTTTTTTTTAAAACAAGGAACTTCATCCATAGTACAAAGTTGTATGGTCTAGTTCACGGGGTATCCCTGGTTGGTTTCTGGGATATCCTTAGCATGACAATATTGGCCAGTGTTTCAGGATAGTTTTCTTAAGTCTGGTTGTTGTTTGCTGTATTTGGTAACAAATACCAAAGGGCTTACGGACGTGCTCTCCTTCTTTTTAGGTACCAACAAAACAAGTTGGTGCATGCTTGTATGCTAACTTTTGATCGGGCTTCAGCCAGTTCTGCGTCCTTATAGTGCCTTGAATTTATCCAACATTGCCTCCGATTCAGTTTCCCAATTGTTGTTATTAATGATATGTTTGACTCGTAACAGTTGGCTGTACAGTAAGCTTTTAATGGTTGATGGTGGGTGGAAACTCATCCAGTGCAAAAGGTTGTTGCGATCTGTTGGTTTATGATATACATTGGTCTCAAAATTTGGTGTCATAGGTGTAATTTGAACGTCCAGATAATGTAAACTTGGGTTCCCAATTTCAGAAGTCAATTGTATTCGTGTGTCAATACAATTAAGATATGCAAAATGAAGTAAAATGTCTATTGTATCCTTCCAAATTAGAAAAATGTCGTCGATATACATTCCCCAGTGCTTGATGTACCTATGCCAGACTGGATGGCTGCAGATGTGGTCCTCCTCAAATTTAAGCATAAAGGCATTTGTATAGAGGGGCCATCGTTGCCCCCATTGCTGTTCCACTTATTTGTACATAGAATGACATGCCATGCTTGAAGTAGGAGTTTTCGGCGATCATTTCCAACATTGTTACTATAAATTCTGCTGATGCCGCAATATTCTCTTCTTTCAAGAGTATCCATTCCACTGCTTGTCGTCCAAGATCGTGTGGTATAGATGTGTATAGGCTACACAAGTCTATGGTAACCAGGATATCTTTTGGTTCAATAGAGATATTGTTGATCCTGTTGAGGAAATCCATAGTATCTTTGATATAAACTGGACATTTCTGAATTATGGGCTGTAATATTTTGTCAATGTATGTTCCCAATGGTTGCAATAATCCATTTGTGGCTGCGACTATAGGTCTCCCGGGAGGGTTGTGCAATGTTTTATGAATTTTAGGTAATAGGTAGAAATGTGGAACCTTTGGGTATTGTGCCATGAGGAAAGACCTAGTCTTGTCTGAGATCCACTCATTCTCTTCAGCTTCAATTAACAAGGCGTTGATCTTTTTCTTTGTTTGATTTGGACCTCCCGGCAATAGGCGATAAGTTGCTGTGTCGCTCAGTTGGCATTGGCATTCTAGTTCATAATCAGAAGCATTCATTATTACGAGTGTGCCACCCTTATCGGCTGAGCGAATATAAGGATCTTGTGTGGATGGCGGCACCACAGTTCCCATAACTGATTCAGCCTCAGCCCAAGTACTTTAGCAGGGTTCTGTATGTATTTGAACCATGGAGAATTATGTGAGCTTAATTGCAATAGGTCTTTGCAGGCTTTAAATCATGGCCTGTCCACAATTTTATACAAAACAGCAAAGGTCTTAATCCAGTCTCATACCAATGCCGTGTAACCCCACCCCCAACCCCCTAACATCAAAGGAAAACCCTGGGGCACTTAGGGAAAGATTCAGTAGGTTTTTATAATTTTAGTTCTGTGACGAACCGAGGAAATTTGTTTCTTCACTCCAAGGGTGTGCACCCCCCTATGAGGCTAGGGAGGTGAGCCTGCTCCACAACACCCTCCCTAGTTGCCGAGGCAAGTGGGGCTTCACTGGGAGAGACTCCCCCTTTGGGGACAAGGACTTCCGTTCTGGTAAGGAACTCCCTAAATCATACCCCATGGCTGCATACATGGCAATATCAGATGCACAAAAAAGTATACAATCCAGAGACGTGGTTGAAGAGAAGACTGAACTATACTGTTACCAACAAGAAAGAGGATCTATCCCTTTAAACAGAAATCTCCATGTAACTGGGATCAGGGGATGGGAAGAGGAGGACACGCTGAAGCAAGCCGAGGCAGAGAGACGTGTATGCAAGTAGGGGAGGCCCCCTGGCAGCGTAACACCTGCGAGGGGAGGTCTCACTGAAAGCTGCAGAGACCACACATTTGGAAACTGCTCTCAGACTGCGAGCAAAACGCCGCACAGGCAGAGTCCACACAGAGGGAGAAACCGAGGAGCAGATGGTGGTGTGGGACCACGATGACTTCATGGTGGGCAGAGTGTCAACAGAACAACTCCTTAACAGAATGCTCTGAAAGCAGCAGACCGCCCATATACAGTGTTACTAGAGAGCACGGAGAGCGGGAAACTGGAGAAGATGAGGACATTGAAAAAACAAACAACCGAGCAGACCATGAGTGAAGAGAGGCCCCCAGGGACGTCATTTAGGGGTCGCCAGAGGTCTCCCTTGCGACCTCTAAACAAAAAAACCCCCAAAAATAAAAAACGTGTGTGTGTGTGTGTGTGTGTGTGTGTATGTGTATATATGTATGTGTATATATATATATATATATATAATTTTTTTTTTTTTTTTGTAATGCAAGCTCCTGGGCTGTGGCCAGCACCATGTGGCTCTTTAATTCTGGAGTGGCTGGCTTTCTTGTTCAGGCCCCTTAAAAAAGAAGAAAAATAAGAACAGGAGTGCCACAAGTCTAACATTTTCAGCACTGACCCTAAATAAGAAAGAATAGGAATACCAAATAATGTGTCTTTCTGGAATTCTATACAATAATTGCTAGACTCATTAAAGGTTTATTTCAGGCACACTTCAGGGGGTGAGTCACTGATTTAGTCTGTTCTTAAACACCTCAACTCAGCCTTTCATCCTTCTGAGGTCGATAAATGAGTACCAACACAGGTTCGGTGATATTGGGTGTATATTTTTTCTATATAAAGCGTTTAAGGGTAAGTGCTATATAATAACACATCATTATCATTTGGTCATGGACGTCTGCTTGCATTCACAGTAATTTGGTAATATGGGCCTATACACACTGATCTTAACGATACATATGGTGATCCATTTTTGTATGAAATGTACATCACATTATAGTGATATTACATTACAATGCTACGTGATGCCACTTCCTGTTTTGTCAACTGGTGAAAGGTTGTGTTCCATCACTTCCCGAGATATCACTTCGGGTGGGGTTAAATGACATCACGCCTGATGATGTCATCAGGGGTCAAAGGTCGTGTGATGTCACTTTTGCTACCCTGGCATTTTGATGACATGACGTCCCTGGAGGCCCCAGAGACATTCTGCCACCAGAATCCAAGGTAATGGGGAGAAAGGGAAAACCAGGAGGCCACTGTGGGATCATTATGGAATAGCAGGAACTCGTCTCAGTAGAATTGATGAGACAGTAGCGTTTAGTTGAGGAAGTGGAACAATAATAATGAGAAAGAGAGAATCGTGATAAATGCTGGAACAGATATCAGTATGACTGAGCTACTAATACCCTACGAAGAGGAGAGTGTACTATTTATGCTAAGTGGCAGAGACTGTAAACCAGACGGAGAATCCTATGAAGGGAAGGCAGAAGAGACCCACAAGTATAAAGATAAGCCAAACAAACGACAGCAGTAGAGGGGGAACCTTAACTATCAAGAAAGCATACCACAGCTAAGGAAATATATGCTACCAAAAAGCACTTCATTGTGGAGGAAAAGATAAGAAAGAGAGACAAACAGGATTCCTGGAAAACAATCCCTAGAGAGGAAAAAAAACACAGAGCTTGTGAAAGATTTACAAGAACATATACAGAGCGTGACAAGAATCTTTTGAAATTAACCTACTAATCAGAAGCTTGAATCCAAGGAGAAAATCTTTAGCGAAAAGACAATCAGGAGAAGGGAGACATTCTCCTGATCTTATTTTTCTCAGAACAATGGTTGAGTTAGTTAGGATAAGTTTTTAGACAGCTGACATTTTTTGTGTTTTGTGACTTCTTGCCGACGGACAAGCACCGTAGTTATTTATACAGGCAAGGAACAGCCACAAAGCAATATGAAAAGCTAGTCCTTTTCTTATAATTTAGTAAACATCCAAATACAGAGGTCAACACCATGTCCACGTCCTCCTTCTTGACCTCCAGAGTTCCATTCTCTCCAAGATCTTAAAACTTCTGTGCCCCCAAATGTCAGAACCAGAGATGACTGCAGCCTAGGCTTTTGCTCTGATATTTATAAGGCCTGGGTCACACCTTTCCCTCCATAGCGAACGAAGAAGACCCTACTCTTCATAATCTGTGTGGTCCATGAACCACTTTCGTACAACCGTACACCTAAATAATATTATAAATCTACTCAGTCTAATTGCAAATCCTATGTTTTAGGTTTGATTTTGTTTGCAGGTTTTTTGTATTATGTTAAGTATTTCATTATGGTGGTATTAATCTCAAGTGCCATGCTGGTACAATGCTCATCAAAACATGGCACAATGTTTTGTAGTCCTTTCGGGGTCTTACTAACAAGAACCGCATCATCTGCAAATAATACAATATTTATTAATTCTCTGGCCAGACCTGGTGTATCCGCATTTAGTGGACTCAGTGATTCTATCAAGAAATGAATTTAAAGACAAAATAGTAGGGGTGCTAGAACACCCCCCTGTCTAACTGCTTGTGTTACTGGGAAGGCAGAGGTGCACTCTCCACCTACACCAAATCTTACATGGGCATAATTATCGCTCTACATATTCGCAATTGGAGACAAGAGGTTAGTCAGGACCTCTTTTTTGTGCAATAATTCCCACAACTCTTTCCTTGGGACGTCCTGTTCTTTTATTGTAAACTCTAAAGGTACCAATGCATGACAAACATTGTCCTCCGTGTGCAGATCTAAATCAGATGCTTTATTGTACAGTTTGTCAAAGTGGTTAACCCACATGTCTTGTGTAATGTGGATTACATAATTGTGTCACATTCGATCTTCTCTTTGTGACTAGATTCCAGAATGTGTCTTTGTTTATACAATTTCTTTCACTTCTGCCCATCTAGCAATAGTGAGTTTTTTTTTCTTGTGTGAGCATTCTACCCTCTTCCTTTTTTAAAGCATTCATAAGTTGCGTTTTAAGGAGTCTACATTCAGACCAGCTAGCTATATTTGAATTCACCCTTTAAATGACTCTTAATTTTGAACTAAACATTTTTTTCAATGTTTGGACAAGGGATCCCTAAATATCATGTGTATTTGACTTGAGATCCATTACTAAATACTGTCCAATTAAAAGGAGAATAGACTGAAAGATCTCTGGTATCTTTTTATTTTCAACAATTATGGCCTATTTAATTTTCCTTTTCGAAGTCATAACAAGATTATTAGTTCTAGTATCTATAGGCAGTGGAGTTCTATTATCACCTAATTTGTAGGGGGATCATGAGCGCTCTTTAGCCTTGATATGGCTTAGAAAGCTGGCATCATGTGAATAATGTCAATGTTAATCATAAGCTAGTAAATCTTTGTTTTACTTTTAATAGTCCTAAATATCGTCTTTGCAGTAGTGTCCTCCAGGAAACAACCATAATAAGGACAATATTTAACACATTTTGTATAAGTCATCTTTAAACACTTCACAAATCATTTTCTTGGGCAAGAGATGGGGTTTTAGGATTGTAGCAATCACGCCTCAGCTGGAGGGCATACATGGCCGGAAATGGCCTGCCAGTTCGAGCCTAGGTGAGGGCTGTGGTCTGTTACCGGCTTGTATGCCCTCGTGCTGGGGTGTGATTGCTTTTTGCTCCCCGGGGTGCAAATAGTTTTTTTCACAGGAGATGGGCTTCACTCTATTGCACAGACCTAATCTCCTGAGGGAAAAAAAAAGATTCCTGATGCCATTGAAAAGGAGCGTAGTCCCTTTTAACTTCCATGGTGGCCGCAGGCAGGTGGCATGCCGGGACCGGAGCACAAAGCTCCAGTCCAGCAGGTGGCGGGGCAGAGGAGGAGGAGGGAAGGGAAAGGGTATTCTTTCTTTTGGGGTCGTAGGGCGGCGGAAGGTGAGGAGGTCGATAGTCTACAGGGATAGGCTTCCTGTTGCCTCCCCACATTAAAAAAACAAAAATATGGTGCCAGCAGGTGGCTGGAAACAGAAAGCTGTACTCTGTGTTTTCTCACCCACTGTTCCAGCCACCTGGTTGGCTGAGCACCCTTTCCCAAGTGTGAATGAAGTGTTTAAAACTCTATGTTCAGAAATAGATTTGCTTATGAAATTTGCACTTTTTATTAAATAAAGTTTAGGTGACAATTTGTTATTGTGTATTGTCAATAGGGTAGTTGTTGATGAATGTTTGATATAATATGCATTAGACCAAATTTTCACAATAATATTTTTACAGTAATCTATTTTTTTTAAATGAAATGTTTCCTATGATTAGCATTATGACTTGGGAATTGTATGGACACAATTTGCGGGGGGATTGACCCAAGTTTGTTGAAGATGCTTGTATTGCTATACTCAAACAATGAGGCAAGCATAAGATTAAACACTAAAGGGGATCTTTCTCTACATATCCCTCTGGGTAAAGGATTAAAACAAGGTTGCATGCTAGCTACCACATTATTTAATATGTTTGTGGTGGATTTGTGGGAAGTGAGCAACAGCTGGGGGGATACCCACGTAGATGTGTTGGCTTAAGAGAAAACGTATTGCCTACGCAGATGACCTGATCTTATTGGATTTTGCCTCGGCAGGGTCACAGAGATCATCGCATGGGATGGCAATGTATTTAACTATCAATAAACTAGAAATAAATCTGGTAAAAATCCTTTATAGTAGCAATAAATCATACAAAAAAACAAAGGAAACATTGTGTGGTCTATTAACGAAGCCCAAATGGCAGAAGTTAAGATCTTTAAGTACCTGGGCTTCTTGTTTTCCATTGTTGCTACACCAAAGTGCAAAAAGCTAGCATGGAAATCAAGGTGTGATCTTGCACAACCTTAATAAAGGTCATAAAAAGTAGGATGTGTGCATTTTCTCTTATCCCCCTAATAGAGTTCTATTGACTGAAAGGGACCGCTATGGTGCTATATGGAACCGACTTGATAAATTTCACGAGTAGGAAATTCTTAGATATCTTGGAGGGTAGGGTTTTGAAAGAGGTGTTGGGTTTGCCTAGATCTATGCCCATAAGTGTAAAACTGGGTCTTCATTCATGGAGGGCACAATATTTGAAGCAATGCTTGCTTGTCTATAGTAAGATGATGAACATGGAAAGCCCCAGTTTGGGGGCATATTTGTGTGAAATGATGGATGGTGGGCTTAATGTCTTTCTTCGGAACTATAAGAAGTGCTGTATTCATTTTATGGAAGGGTTGGGTATTTTGAGTACAGGACATCATTAAAGGTTTGGATGACCTCGACAGAATTAAGATCTATTGAAATAATGTGCTTTATTATACTCTGACGAAGGACATTAGACTTTACCTGAGAACGTTCCCAGCCCAGACGTTTTGCAGGTGGTACTTAAAATGTTGACAAAATGGCCTACTAAAATTGGAAGGGATTGGTCTAAGTCTGGGTATCCCAAAGGAATTGCGGAAATGGCTATTGTGTAAAACTGAGGATGTCGAGACTTTGAAACATGTGGTAATGAAATGTCCTTTGACTGCTTCGGATCGGATATCTAAGTTAACTGAATGATGACAAGACTGGGATCATTATCTAAGGCACAACTTCAACCCTCAAAAAACTGAGCCCTAACTACACTGCCTTCAATATTGACAACATCATCATCACTGTTGCTAAGGAGGTGAAAACCTTGGGGTTCTACCTAGACTCTACCTTGTCTAAGCAGATAAATGCCATGGCCTCGGCTATGGCATATACTTGCAAACTGATTAGAGCAGGTAAACCCTTTTTGTCTAACAGCTGCATTACCTTGGCCAGAGCACTTATTTTGTCTGAGTTAGACTACTGTAATGCACTGTACATAAGAGCCAACAAACAAATGATTAAGATCCAATAATTGGTTTTCAACTCATGACAAAATCAATTTAAAAGTTTCCTCACTCACATACAAATGCCTGAATAACGCAGCACCTTGCTATTTGACTGAAAGACTTATCAGAAAATCCTCCATAAGAACTACTAGATTATCAAATACTAACCGCCTTCTAGTCCCAAGTTTCAGGCTATCCAGTGTTGGGGGCAACAGCTTTACGGTCAAGGCAGCCCAATTTTGCAACTCCCTACTTCCTCTATTGGAAGTAGACCAATCTTACCTGAACTGCCGCCAAAATCTAGTAACATGGCTTAAAGACTCAGATAATTAAAGCCTGCTAGTTGACACCTACATCTGATCCTCCATGCTACCTTGTAAATAAGCGTTGATAAGTAGTCACCTACCTGAGATCTTAAATTTAGATTTATGACCAGCCATTGTAAATGACCATTTTTCCGATTTGTTATGTTGCTTTTTTTATGTGATTTCGATGTTTGCTTACTGTATATGGTTGTTGACCTGTACAAATCTCATGTATTGTATTGCATTGTATTATTGTGCAACTAAGCTGAAAGTTGTTTTATGCTGTGTGCCCCGATACCCATGGGTCTGGTGCGCAATACAAATAATAAAACAAACAAAAGAACAATGTGGATTTCTAGAAAAATGTTAAGATGAGACTGGATTTTAGTGAAATTTTAAGATGAGCGCAGGTTTTATAGTGTTTATACATTGTATAAAATATATTGAATGAATTTTGCTTATTAATGAATCGTGCAAAGTTATTTTGTATAATAAAAACACATACAAAATAAAAAAATGTAAACAAATCATGTCTATTTACAAGCACTGATTGTTGATATAGTTTTGAAAACCTATTTTAAAATTATATGTTTGCAAACAGGGGTCCAGTTCCTCAGGAAATGTAATGTAAATCGTTGTGCATGATCAAATTAACCCTTCGCCACTAATGGAAGCACACCAACAAGTACATGTCAAAATGATCAGTCTTATTTGTATTGGGTTAATAAATGAGGGCATGCGATCCGGGCGGCTTGCCCATCGACAAAATCTGCCTCCCTCATTCTGATCCCTCATGACACATGATGATGACGGAGCACAGGGACTCCCCACATCTATTTGGTGAAAGACTCAAGAACCCGAGTGTGTGTGTGTGTGTGTGTGTATGAGTTGAGCCAAGAGTGACCTTTGCATGGACTCGGATCTATCTTGCTCCATCTAATTCTAATCATTTAGAGAATGTGTTTCCTTTGAGTTTTCACCCCCTCTCCTTGCATTTATTGGTGTTTTCTCCAAAACGCACCTTGCACTACCCCATTTCACCCCTCCCAGAAATTATACTTTTCTACTGCCTTCACTGTAATCCTGTTGCAGAATCAGGGAGCTTTGCTCTTTTTTTGTGAGAATCAGGGTTCAATGAAATAGCCCACCCATGTCCTGAAACAACAAGCTTAAAAAAAGATTTCCAAGTGATTTCCAAGTGCTATGGCAAGGTAGTGTAATTGGGTCTAAAGCGTGCACTCAAGAATGCTCATCATGTTTCCATTTCTCATTCTCATGGCACTATTTAAAACTCTCATCAAGTTTACTTTAGTAACACCAGTGAAATGGACAGCATTTTTCCTGATCTTGACTGGTGTCTTGAAATGTAATTATAAAATTTAAACTACACAAAAAGCATCATGCTGGTAGTACAGACGTCACTGCGGTGGCATTTCTTTGATTCCAATTGTAAAAAAAAAGAAAGAAAACATAGGTTCATTTTACTTTTGAATATAGTGTACAAACTGCTATGTACATGTAACAAAAAGTAGACAATCTGACACCAGTCATTGATTATGTCAGGCACTATGTAACAAGTGCAGAGCCTGGGCACAATCATTGCACAATAGTTGTGAATGATCGTGTTAACTAAAATGTTGTCATATCATATGTGGACAGGATATCACTTGCGCCCAAATGTAAAAAAAAAAAAACATAAAAAGAAAAACATCTTTAAATGATGACGTGGAAGATCAAAGAGTGGCTAGGAATGATATCGATGATCTTCCCGGAAATCGTTCGGATCATGATGGTATCTTTTCATCGGTTCTAACTCTTCAGTGTAACTTTTCATGTGTGCCTTTTCATTGCAGGGCAACTCAAAGCAGATTTAAAGCATGAAACAGACAAGTAGAACAAGTGTCACGTAAGACAATGTTTGAGGGAAAAAAAAAGATGTACTTGGGGATGAAAAGATGTCGAAAAGACTCTGACAGAAAAGACCCCGATAATAAAAAAAACACCGATCCTACAACATGATACTAATATTCAAGGAAATGTGGAAAAAATAATGGGACAACGTGTAGGTAAAACACATATTTTCAATGTAGGGAACATTGACAAAACTGAAAAGATTAGTGTAAAAAGTATTATATTTTACGATTACATTCAAAGTGTGGACAGAATTATGTAAAACTAAAAGTAATATATCATGGTGTTTTGGAATGGGAGAACTGCAACTTTTAATATTCTTTGTCAACATAGCATGTGCATGTGCAGTGCATGTGCAGTGCATGTGCATGTGCAGTGCAGTAACGCACATTTCAAAGCAAAACACGTTTTAACTCTGTGGGAGCAAGGGTATATTTCACAATGTACCATTTATAAGTGTGCAGTGACAGTCAATGCAGCAATATTCAGATTTTTCTAGCCAGAGGCGGCTTTCATATATGGATGGATAGAAGAAGCCAGGTTTTTGTATTAAAAATGCAGAGCTGGTCCTACTGCAGACCTCTCTGCTTTACGTGGCATTCTGTGGCAATACGATGCCTGAATTGCAGAGTGCACATTTGCTTCTGTTGATGGAAACTGAGGGGTGACACGATGCATAACATTTGGTGCCAAAGCAAATGCATTCTTTATCTATTGCTTTAGAAATAGAGCCTTAAAGAGACGTCCCTCTCATCACCATACAGTCACCTACCTCAAATGACTGTCTCTCAATAATATTTGCATGCAAACTAATGCGAACGCGGCCCGCTGTGCAGGTGAAGACGCATAGTTGCATAATTTGCCCATATAGACGTATACTTGTCACAAACCGTAATGAGGAAAGTGACGTGCTGACAGGTGTCAGGGGGGCCACGGTGCTTCCTGAGACTTTAAGGCAAATCTGTGAATTAAACATGACGGTGGAGAAGCGGTCCGTAAACAGCTATAAATATTGGAAAGGAAAAGGGGGGAACTGCAAGAGGCTTCCTGAAAGGGGTGATGCATGAACTAGTAAACCAAACAAGTTTATTGGGGCTCTCTTCGTGAGTTCCATAGATTAAATGCAAACATAGCAGTGCGTGATTGTTGTTTGATCACTGGCCAATTGGAAGGATACCTGCGTGCAGTGTAATGTCCGTTTCCTGTTGGGGGCGTTTCTTTGTCTTTCCTCACTTTCCATGCTTACAGAATTAATAGGGTATCCAACATGTAGCAGTTTTGAGCAGGCAACTAAAAAAAATACTCCAAAGTTTGCAATTTAAAAATGTTTTCTGCATCGTTTTTTTAATTGTGGCTGAAAAAAGTGGCCAGTGTAGTATTTGAGCACCCGTATGCAACTCATTTTCCTTAATCTGACAGAAAATTCACCGTACATTTCTCATATTTGATATCCAGGGAACTAGTCTCCCCAGCACACACAAACACCTAATTGTTGTTCTGTTATTGAGCTTTACATAGCAGTCTGTTGCTATTTTCATTGGGCCTCATCAGGGGTTGGGTGGTGCGGTAAAAATGCGGCGGTAACGCTATAACCACCACATTACTGTACTGCCCAATCCTACGTTTGGGGGAAACTCTGAGGATTTACCGCCAGCACTCAGCTGGAGGTGAATGCTCCGACTTTGCTCCCATTTTCGGCACAATTTCCGCAGCACAATTACTGCTGCAGTAATTGTGTCGCAAATGCCCCACTGAGTGCTATGGACTAAAAAGAAATGGGGATTTACACTGCCACCGCAGCGTGGGATCCGACGCTAATAGCGCCGGAATAAGTCGCGGTTACGGTAATTGCGTTGGGCGGTATCCCGGCAGATTTACCGCCGGTATGCCGCCCAACTTGTGATGAGGCCCATCGTCTCTCTTAACTTTGAAAGCAGCAAAGAAAAGGGCTGGGTAAGTATAAGTATAAGGGGCAGTGCAAGATTGCTTTGCTGTTGTGCTGGTGATTGCGGCCTAGAAGACATTGGGCCTGATGTCCAAAAATGTGTTCAAATGGGAAAGTCCCATTGAAAACATTTTTGTAAATCAGGCCCCTTGTGTTCTATGCACTGCTATGTGTTTATGTTTAGTGAGGCTTGAAAAAACATGGAATTCCTATTAATAATAGGAACTCCCGTCCCCTGCACACATCTTGATATTGGAAAAAAGATCCAACCAAAATTGAAATAAATGTCACAATTTTCACTAATTCTTGTTTTTACAACAGCTAAATTCGTAACTCATTTCGTTTTGCAATTCTTAATTAGAAAGCAAGTTTCAATACACACAATGTTGTACAAAAATTATTTATCAACATAATATTTTTAGTACTTATTTTCAACAAAAATCAGAGTTCAATTCACTCAATGGTACATAAAATACAAAACATTTTCGATATGGAGCTCTACGCGTTTTGAGAGTGTGCCTCTCTTCTTCAGGAGCAATAACTATTTCATTAAACGCAGTGTTTCCTAATAATACTGAATTCAAAAATACCCTAAATGTGAGTTTCAACAAATAGTTTCTCTTCCAAACACAAAACAACAGTATTTTTCTTTTCTTTAGGACTTCAAATGTCCATTTCGATGTGGAATTGTGGAAACGTCATCTTATGAGACAGTTCTCTTGTGTTCTGAAAATAATAGTGATATGTGTATTAGATAATGGTTAGATCAAATAGTCACTGTGGTGTTATAAGGGTAGTTATCCTTGTTCCTACCTGTGTATTGTTGTCAAGGCCTGTGTGTTTCCAGATTCTGTAATGCACTGTGTGTCGTCGTGTTTATCCTCTGTAATGCCGAGTCAGTTTACATTCTACATAAAATACAATAATATGTGTCGGGCTATAATCAAACGCTTTTCCAATTCTGCAAGTTTAGATTCAAAAGTCAGTGTATTACCTGTGTGTGTGTGTGTTGCAGTATCGGGTACTAGTGATGTTAACTATCCCAGCACAGAAGCTGATTCCCGTTAGTTCTCGAAAAATCTACACGAAAAATAACGTGTGTAAGTGTTTTGAATAATCCACTAAGTACCAGTCATTTTTAGATACTGGTCCATCCACCTTCTTACCTCTGTCAGTGAACTCCCTCGCCTCAAAAGATATATCCTGCAGCCTTCTCGCGGGTAACACAGTTCACTGGCTACCTTTTGGCTATTTAAAGTCATGTGACATGAGATTTAATGTCATGTGACATATGATCTCCGTCACGTGATGTCCTAGACTTCTGGGAGTTGTAGTGCCCACGGACATACAAAGACTTCAATGGTTAAAAGACATACCCTTTGTCATTATAAATGAGTGCAATCATCCTGTAAAATCATCCTATGAATTTCTTTGTCGCACCTGGCATTCAAATAATACCCCTTGTTTTAAAATTACAGACGGAGCAGTTCACTAACCTAATGTCATGTGACGTACAATCTCCGTCACATGATATCCTAAGATTCTGGGAGTTGTGGTGCCCACGGGCATACAAATTTGTAAAACATTAGATGATATTAACAAAAAATATGCATTATATCGTTCTAAACAGCTGCGTCTACTTTGGGTATAATCTCTCAATTTGTCACACATTAACCCGTGTGGTTTAATTAACGCGAGTGGTATAAATCATCTAGCTGTTGGGAATAATAATGTTCAACGGGTGGATATGTCTACAAACACTTACGGACATTAGAGAACATGAGTTCATACGTTATCAAAAGGTATCTGTACCTGATTGTGTATATAAAGATATTCCATCTGATGGTGTGGAATTCTGGGAATTGTGGTCTTTTATACTAAATGGTGTCTCGGCACATATTAATTGTTCATACTGCTTTACTGCAGCGATGTGCATAATATATGTAGGTTATTAAGCTCCAGACTGTCTTTCCATTATTCCACATCATTTCACCTTGATTATTACTTCTACAACAATATGAAAACGAATGTAAAAGAAGCAGGTATGAAAAATGAATATTGGTATTCAAGGGAATGTCAATTAACCTTTCTCACAGCAACAAGTGCTAATCACATCACTATTTATTAGGTGTTTTTCATAAGAATACATTCAGAGAATACTCTTCGTTCATGCCTCTAGGTTCTAAGGCATCTAATTTGTGTACCCAAAACATCTCTCTACGGGATAGGATTTGTTGTAGGTTCCCTCCTCTAGCTGGTCGTGTGATGATTTCAAGAACAACAAATTTGAGTTGTGAAATTGTGTGTTTGTGATCTCTAAAATGTCTTGTAACCGGTGACTTCAGATTTCCTGTTCTTATGTTAGACTTATGTTCCGAGATGCGGTCTTTCACCCGTCTCAGCGTCTGGCCAACATAATATTTGCCACATGGGCAAATTAGTCCATATATTACACATTTGTTCTTGCAGGTGGCAAAGTGTTGTAAATTAATCTTCTGACCTGTGTATGGATGTCTGATCATATTTAAAATATAGGGTGTGCAATTTCTTTTTGCATTTTTTATGTTTAGTGAGGCCTCCTGTGGTATGTGCATGTGGAAGGGGCACCGGGTTTGGTTATTCTGCTCTGTTTGCTACTAAAGGCCTGGTCTATGGGAGAGATGAGTTGAGCTATGCCAGAGGCTGGCTGCTGTGACCTGCTGGGGAAGAGGTGTAGTCTTTGGATGGTGTTAGTGAGAGTAGGGAGTTGGAGACCCAGCTGGTGCTTAGCAGCATTGTGGGAGTAGCTGGTCAATATTTGTGCTATAAGGTGGAACGTAAAATGGTGTGAAGAAAGGAAACCACTCCCCTCCTGTTCAACTTGTTTTCAATTAGACGTGGATAATACAGGGAACTTTATTTGAATTTTGTAAATTAAAAGACTTCCTATCCCTATTTCATTTAGAAATAAAAGAAAAACAATTTTCAGTTTTGGGCGACAATATTTCCTTTTTCTTATTGTAACATTTTGAGAGAATGCCACCCTTGATGAGAGGATTTGATGGTATCATTGCCCAGACTTGGGTCCTGTGCCTTCCGGGCCTAGAGACCCAAGTTACTCCTCACTGACGAGGCCCAAAAAGGCCGAAACATGTTTGGGGATGCTTGTGGTCTTGTGCAGAAGGGATGTGACCAAGAAGTTCAGGCTGGACCTTCCCTTTTGTGGTGGGAACAAGCCTGATTTGCTTATGGTCTTTCCCCTTTTGTAATGGCTTGGCAGGCGAAGACCAGTGGTCTGTAGTGTTGCCCAGAGCAATGCCCAGAGCAATTTCAGAGGTTAAAATACATTTTAAAACATCCACCCATCACCTGTTTTGTTTTACTGTAGCCCTCCCCATCCTAAACCCGACCCCCCCCCCCCCGCGAGTGGGATAGGTATGCCCAGACTTGGTTCCCGTGCCTGCTGGTCTTAGAGACCCAAACGACTCCCCCCCTGATGAGGCCCAACGAGGCCGAAATATGTTTGGGGATGCTTTTGGTCTTGTGCAGAAGGGATGTGACCAAGTATTTCTGGCTGGACCTTCCCTTTTGGGGTGGGACCAATCCTGATTTGCATATAGATTTTCCCCTTTTTTAATGGCTCGGCAGGTGAGGAACGATGATCTGGAGGTTTGCCCAGAGCAATGCCAGAGGTTAGGATTAATTCTAAACCTTCCAGCCGTCACCTCTTTTGTTTTGCAAAGGATATCACAAGGCTTGTCTAAAACACACATGTAATTGCTGCTCCACTTCATACTGGCTGTGCTCAAATAAAATCACAAAATGTTTCTCAACAATATAGGAGAGCATTGACACCATAAAATAAATCTTCATGAGCGTGACCCAAAAAGATCCTACAGCATATCTAAACAATATATGCCAGTGTTGACTTTTGTGAAGGCATCATGAAGTAGACACCGACAACTGAGTAAAGCTTGGGTTAGAAACATTTATTAAAATAAAAAGAAGGCTGGAAAAAGGCCTAACTTGCCCTACCCTAAGGTGAGATTTCCCTACCTAATTGAAACTAATGACAGTCTGTGTCAGGAAGTCCAAAGCAAATGTCTGTCCACAACCTATACTTGCCCTCAGATCTGCTTGAATATAATGTTTAGGAATGACAGCATCAAAATGAGAAGTGTTCAAATAATAGTTCAGAGCTTCTTCCAGCTCTTGGTTGGACAAGGGGTTTTCTTTTCCCCCAAGATTCAGGATAGTTCACTGTGACAAAACGGTAGGTTCCCTTACCCAAGCTTTCAAGTCTCTCAATCTTCCAAAACAACAGAATTCCTTGGGATACTTCCCAGCTTTTCTGGCAGATTTGCCTTTCACCAATTTCATCAACATCACAGAGTTCAGTTAATGTTAGAATACATAAGTTTTCCTTGATCTTAAATCACAAGCTTATAGGTTAGTTAAGTGGATTTTCCTTTAGGTGGGAGTACTCGGTCTAGGCGCAGTTGTTGGACCATCCCAAGCATCAAGGTGCAAATGCATAAAAAGTGCATGATCCTTAATTGGGCATAACCCAACTGGGTTATGCCTAAGTCAAAGCCACATGATATGATGTGGCATTTATAACACGCCTATACACAAGTGTTTCAATATACACATAACAATCTCCCTTTTATCTGAGCTTGACTGACCTCTGCTTCCATGTTCTGCTAAGATAATTACATGCAGAATGCCTTGCAACACTAGCCCCTGAATGGCGACGCAGTGACATTGCTTGGATTGTCATGCGAGTAGATCTTTCTGAAAACAGTGATTTCAAAAAGCACTTTCTAATATCAAGATACGCTGTACAAATTAGCATAATATAAACAACTCTCTCAGGGTGAATGCCACATGATGGACAAGTGTCTGATTAATTTCTATTCCACTGCTTACGCAGTTGCTTCACAGGCAAGGTTCCTAAGCGCCGTTTAAAAGACAGTGCTCTCATAAATTTAGGACTTAATCAGTGCCGGATGACACTGCATTGCACAACTCGTTTATTATCTCTTAAGTATCTCTGCTAGCGGGTGAACTGTCACATGAACCAAATATACTATTTGCATACAAGTCATTACACGTCACGCAACCGGCAAACCTTACTTGCTTCTTCTTCTTGCTCTGCTACTGGAGACCTTTGAAATGCTCCTGCCACAATCCGCTTCCGCTGCAACGACTCTGCAGCTCGTAGCACTTTGAGCATGCATCTCCCTGGCTTCACCTCCAGTTTCTCCTGCAAGCGTTCCACAGTCCATCCCATTAGCTTCACCTGAGAGGGCCATTTATACTGTCCCTCGGACCTCAGATGCAAGCGGTTGCTTTACTGCATAAATGTCTTGGTACTCTGCATCCCTGTTCCTCGTCCCAGTACCAGAGTGGTGTTTGTGTATGTCTGAGTTAATAAAGAGAGGATGTATGACTCAGGTTGGTTTCTTCCTCATCTCAGTACCTGACTGGTGTGTATTGGGTGAGTGTTTTCCAGAAAAATAGGGAAGTGATTGGTAATACCCTACAAAGACTTGGGGGATATTAGACTCCTTATTAAAGGGAAATGGGGGATACTGTGTCTCACCCAACGGTTTCTCATCCCCACTCTACAAGCCTCCTCCAGGTGATCCTCTCTTGCTTATCCACCACCAGGATCAGGATCCGAAAGCAACAGCCTTTCCCTGACCTCCTCGGATGAGGATATATTGGGGAAAGAAGTGTGATGATGCCATCAGATTGCTCACATACTCTTCCCCTATGAATAGGGCCTCCCACACAAGGGACAAATGCTTATGGAATCTCAGGGGATTGCTGAGAGCCCATCTGGATGGAGAACCAATCCCACACAGAAGTTGCGGGTATGGTTGTTCTTGTCGATTTCTAAAGGGGGAGAATTGTGAAGGGCATGGACTGACTTCCTGTATTAGTGATGGAAAACTAGGGAAGCCTGTCCCAATAATCGCTTCTTCTGCTAAACCTGGAATAATGGCTGATGGAAAAATGGTAGTTGTTCCTTGCATGTGGATGGGAATGGCAACCTGAGGACACAGGTGATTCTCACCAAAGGGGCATTTTTCAACTTCTCAGGGTGAACCAAATTGGCTCATACTGCCGTTTGCTTACTACCAGAGTCTACGTGAGCTTGTATGGGGATCCCATTCCCTAGAGCTGTTTCATGAGAACTACCAATATCAAGAGACATCGCGGCAAATAACATTAAGGGACAAATGAAGTGAAAGTCGAGGTAGTCCTGCAGAGATCTATGGTAAAAGCCTTGCACATTCGAAAGCCTTCGACAGCAGTGAAATGTCTGAGCCTGGCTGAGGGAGACCAGAAATAATGTTGAATAAAGCATGGGGAAGGGAACCCCTGCAAGTGCTGTGATTGCGAGGTCCGAGTCTGGCTGAGGGAGATCTAGGTTGAATCAGGTATGTTTTGAGTGAAAGGTCCGAACCCAACTGAGGGAGACCTACATTAACTATTGATGCCTTGAGAGGTCCGAGCCCGAAATAGGGAGCCCTACGTGAACCTTTGTTGAATTGTGAAAGACATTTTGGAAAGCTGGAATAAGTGACTTTAATGTGGAAGGCCAAGTGGACCTTGACCCATGTTTTAAACTGCCTTTTTTTGATAACCTGAGCCAGAGTGTGTCATCCTGTTTGCGGGGTCCACCTTACTCTGTGGCGTCCAATGTGGGGATGAGAGCTGACTCAACTACACTGATCCTTTATTTGATAACATTGACTTTTCTTTGCATACACCTTCCAACCGTACATGCTTTTTGTATAAGAGATAGGGCAGGCATTAAGTTTTGTTAGTATATGCCATTTTGACTTGACATAGACTGACTAGGACTGTATTTTCTTTATTACTTGCTGGTAGAGACTACTCCCATCATAGCTGTAGGGCAACATAGGAGTTTTTCCAAACCCCAAGAATCTAATAAATGTTTGGAAAGTTGTAACTTTTGTGTTAGTGTCGTCATACTTGTGTTACCATGCCTTACTTACAAGGCACAGTTGTTGAACCACACAGTCCGCCCATTACAGGTCACGCAACCCAACGCACCTTACTTGCTTCTCCTTCACAGTTACACTGCCACTGTTGCAGCCTCACAGTATTTTATTTTTTATTTATTTTATTGTTTTTTTTATAACAGGCTTAATACCTGAGTTCGGTTTCTAAGCGCGGAACCGGGATTCAAACCTTGGCTGCTCTGCGTGGTCTTGCTTCCAAGACCAGCACGTTGCCCCTGTGCTCTCCTCTGTTCACTTGTATTGGATTGATCTTCTTGGAACTTTCTTGATATTTGTATTGCCACCAATCACTTTTTATACATTCAAATATTGCCAGACCTTTTGCCACTGCTTATTCTTTCAGTTTACACAGATCCTTATATTCTTATGGCCCTTGCCAATGCTTTTTCTCTTCAGTTTACACAATTTGCAATACCTTATTTTATCAGGGAATATCACCAAATGCTTTCAAACCAATGAGTATTCAATCACACTTGCTTTCTTTCGGTTTGGTATTCAAAAAAAGTTTAATTTCATTCCATTCAGTCACATTGAATAAACTACAATCAAATTCCCAGTTTACTCTCCTGCTGGGAATTTACACCCTGTTCATGGACACATTCACAAGTTCAAAGATTTCTGTTTCCCGGGGGGCCCTTTCTTGGCCTTGTCATTTTTATATCTCATTTGCAATTCGATATTCGCAAAAAAACCCTCATTCAGTTTTCTCAGCAGCTCCACGTTATCGTCCTTATCAACAGTATTTATTTTAACCGGGACCGGCATTCATGTTGCCAAAACGGTTCCTCGTTCACTCGTGAGCGATCCGACCTGCAGCATCCATGCGGTCCACACCACAGCTTCCAGAGTCATTCCGGCTACTCTGACTCACCGGGCACACGGTCTCGACGTGCTGTTCTCCACGTTGGCAGGCTCTCTGTAGCTGTCGCTGCTCTCAGCTTGCTGTGCCTCTCATCCAGGATCTCTGCCGCCTTGGTTGTACGGAGAGGGGGTCTCCCTGACTCAAGGAGGTATGCAGACCTGCTTTGCTACCAGAGACCTTTTGAATGCGCCTGCCGCAATCCGCTTCCGTTGTAACGACTCTGCAGCTCGTATTCTATTTGGGCACGTGTCTCCCTGGCTTCAGCGCCGGCTTCTCCTGCAAGTGTTCCACATGCCATCCCATTAGCTTCACCTGAGCGGGACACTTATGCCACCCCCTTGCGCCCCAAGTGCAGACAATTTTCCTCTACTGCATAATTGTCTTGGTACTCTGTGTTCCCCTTCCTCGTCCCAATACCTGAGTGGTGTTTGTGTATGTCTGAGTTAATAAAGAGAGGATCTATGACTTTGGGTTGTTTCTTGCTCATCTCAGTACCGGACTGGTGTGTATTGGGAGAGTGTTTTCTGGAAAAATAGGGAAGAGATAAGTAATACCTGGTATCAAACAGTAAGACAGACACAAGTGATCACACTTTAAGAGTGTTTATTGAACTTCAATTGGGTTTGAAAAAACGCCTATCTAACCCTAAATCTAAAGATGGGAGCAAGCTACGACCATCAAATAATAATAACCCTTACTTCTAAATACAAATACGGTGGGAAACAATGTTATGCAAAAGAAAAGTGTTCAAGAAATGATATGTCAGGATATTCAAGCAGTTGGCTTTGTGAGGAACACATGGTGACAACAAGAAAGACAGACACAAGTGATCATAGTTCAAGGGAGTTTATTGAACAGTGAATTCGGTATGCAGGTTGGAAAAAAAATGCCTAATCTAAACCTAAATCTAAGATGTGCAAGCGTCAACCATCAAATGAAAAATAAGGCAGCCCTAGTGGCGTTGTGTCAAAGCAAAAAGGGCCTATGCTAAGAAACATATTGCCAAACCTCACAACTAATACAAAAAGGGGTGAGGGATAGTTCTCAAGAAAAAAAAGAAGTGTGCTTAAATAATATGTCAGGATGCGGTAGTCTGTGTCTTCCTTCCCCATGTTTTGAGTATGGGGTAAAATGGGAGCTTGGAGCACAGTACAGTCTCGGGCTGCCCCAACACAAGACAACAGTCCCAATGGCAGTTCTCAGAACCGTCGATGGCCAAGACTTGTTTCCTTAAAAAGTGTCTTGCCTTTGGGTCTAATGATTTCACCCTTGAGTACCCCTCTTCTGGGCGCTGACCCTTCACGTATCGTATTCCAACATATATCACAGTTCCTTTATCAATCAACTTTGGGTGATAGCTTCACCCCTGGATCTCTCTCGGTCGGGCTTGGACCCCTCTTTACTTCCAACATTCTCTTTTACACAGTTTACTGTTTGTGGGATTCGCTTCCCTTTCTTTCACAGCGCTTGTAGATCAAAGTCTTTCAATTGTACAGGGATTTTGCTTGACCTTCTGTATGACCACTTTGACCTTTTTCGCTGGTCTTCCTAAGGCCATCTGGTACTTGTAGTTTCTCTCATATGGGGTCGACTAGAGTCTCTCGAGTTAGCACCTACCTGGTGCCCCTTTCCCTCTGTAGCTGGTCACCACTACACATTTTTAACAGTTCATTCACAGTTCCCCATCTTTGGTTCAAAACTGCCATTTTGCAATTCTCACTCATCACAGCCCGGTTCTTATTGGTTCTACCCTCGACTCACCAGCTGTGTCGAACCGCTTGGCTTTTCGCTTCTCTGAAGTCAAGGTCGGTACCATGGGTGTGGGAGCTTCCCTTGCTCCTGCTTATCGGCAAAGGCATGCCCTGTGCACCATTGACACCTGCTGCAGGACACTTGTGCTATTGTTTGCAGTCTTAGACTCTCTTCCATGAAGGGTCTGTGGGCCTGGGATAGAAAAGGGCAAAGTCACTTCTCTCCTCGCCACCCTCTCAATTCCGGCACACTTTCTCCTCTTGAACTGCCATGTGGTAGCCGTCTCGTTGGGCTGTCTGCTGTACTCGCTTTGCTCGTACTGCGCTCTCTTGCTCCACCTTTGATCCCTGTGGGGAAAAAGGAAGGGCCATCAGGTGTGTGTGTGATTTGCATCAATTGCGCAATGGTGTTCGTGTGGGAAAGGGGGAAGTTAAAGAATTTGAACATTCTACAGGATATGATGGGGAAGGTTTGTGAAATGGATCAGCATGACCGGGAGGAAGAACGGAACATAGGGGATCGTGGGGACGGTAGTGTTCTGTCATAGTAGATTGGGTGTTTGGGAGATGACAATCAGTGGGACGGGATCACCTCCCAGTAACAGCCCTTATTGGCTATAGGTTGAATCATGCCCTTCTTATCAGTGCACGCTCTTTTTAAGAATAAGTCCACAACAAATAATCAGAAACCTTGTCCATGGACAGAATAACATATAAACGGTTAGAAACTTTTTCTAATTCTATATGTTCCCAGTCTGACTTCATTAGAAGATCCAGATTTCGTAAAACCATTTTACCGTGGGGCAAGGTAATATCAGATGGATTGCCAAAACAAATGGCTGCATTTACAGTGGCAATGCTTCTCTTAATATAGGAGACCCAAGGGATTGGCAAATAGTTTGCCTCCAACAGTAAAATATGGTTAAGGAGCAAACTGGACAAACTTGTCTTGGTGGCCGACCAAACTCTAAACCAGTGTTTTACTGGCTCTCATCTTCAATGTATGGCCTGCCTACCTCCATAGTAAGAGAGAACATGTGGGCCGAATTAGGTAGACCTAATAAATGCTTGAAAAGATCATTTTCTTTCATTTAGAGACAGTTCGCCCAGCCACAGCCCGTAGACCTGTATCATATTTGGCAACTGCTTTTGGCATAGAAGAATACATTCTCAGCATTATATCCAACAACTGAGATTTATAAGCTTCGGCAAAACACAACACCCGCTATATGCCTGTGACATTTTACTTTTTTTTATGCTCAATATGACAGGCCCTGTTCAACCTTGGGGTGAACCTGAAGCCTAAATAATTGTAATTTACACAACCTTAATTGGGTCATGCTGTAAAGGCCGGCAACTTAATAGTTTTTTCGGGCTTGATTGGCATACCATATATGCCAATTTAGAGCATTAACAGGCAAATCTAGGCTAGACATGAATTCAACAAAAGCCATTATTAGGATCTGCAACGATCATGGTGTTCTTGCGAGCAACACAGTTATGTTTGCATACACTAAGGACTGGTAAAGGCATATCACCTAATGTTGGGACGTCTGCGTTAGACTCAACCAGATATTTATAAAGGTTGTTAACATACAATGGGAATAACAAAGGTGCAAGAACGCAACCCTGGCGCACACCAGCGACAACCAAAAACCATTATGTACAGTGTCCCTTATCTCCAGATCTCACTTAGACCTGGCATGAAACATGAACAAAACACTGACTAGGTTCTCAGGACAACTCGTGGATACAAAAATGGACTTCAGTTTAGACCTGTTGCCCCTGTCGAATGCAGATCTAAAATCCATGATGGCTATAAACAGTTTATCCTCAAGAGATAAATAGTTTTTGAGATTACAAGGTACAGATAAAGTGACTGATCAAGGGTTCCTAAACCTTCCCTAAAACCTAACTGAGTAGGTGCCAAAATAATATTGGCTTTTTACCAGCCTTGCAACCTTGCCAAGATTACTCCACCAAAGATTTTGAAGGTAGAATCTAGTACAGAAATGGGATGGTAGGAGATTGGCAGGTTTCTCTGGCCTGTTTTATAAAACAGGCATATCATTGCATGGTTCCAAGAATCAGGAATTGTACCAATGGCCAACATAGAATTAAAGCCTTTCAATAATGGAACCCAGAAGTCCTCTTGACTCTGAAATAATTTGGCAGGAATACCATTTAGGCCCGGGCACTTATTAAAAGATTGTTACTGTATGGCAGCCAATCTCTCTACAGAAATTTTAATAGGCTGTAATAAAGTGGGCCGACCATGACTATTGATGAGAATAGACACATCAAAATCCAAAACATTGTGCTTGTTACTATTATTGGTATATAATTATGAAAAGTTTTAATCAAATGGTCTCTGGTGGAGAATCTAGAACCACTATCTATCAACTGCCAGAAATTTCAGGAATTGTTATTAACCGCCAGCTCAAGGAGCTTTTCCCAAGCCAAAATGTAGTCCTTTTTTCCGCCAGGCAATTGCTTCTTCATACTCAGAATGTGCACTAACAACAGAAGATATATTCGGGTAACGATACTACAAAACATTTAAAAGACAAATATTTTCATTTCTACCCAACGTTTTTTTCTTCTGAGAGTTTGCTGGTCTAGTATTTTTATAAAAAGTGGTTTAAAAAAACCCAGATCATACTAGCTATATATGTTCTGTAAAGCTATGGGGGACACCAGTAACAGGGGCATCAGGCTCGAGAATAATTTCTACTAAAAGTTGATTATTGGATATAATACAATAATTAATCTAAATTTCCTTTGTTGCATCCCATCTACTATTCTTTCGTACACCAGTGGTTGAAATGCCCTCTAAATGTGGAAATATAACATCATCAAGGTAGAGGGCACTTATGATTAAAATAAATGCATGATGATCACTAAAAAGATCATTGAGTACACTAAAATCCATAATCAAAGGCTATCTATTAAGAGAAAGACAAAAATAATCAATTGTCGAGGAGCCTTGATAGCCTTTAAATGTATAAGACCCAGGTAATCAGAGCTAAATCTACCATTAGCTGAGTGCAGGCCATACTCAAGTAACAAAGTAAACATCTTGACCCCAGCAGAATTAATTTTAACATTGACCATGAGAGGGAAAGACACATTAAAACATTGATCCTCAGTGCTATCAATGACTGAGTTGTCCAATCCATGACCTATTGTACCGTTAATATCCCCACCAAGAATTGTCCGGCATGGGTTGCTTTATGAAAACCAGATGTAAAATCCATAATACAATAGAAGGCAGTAGAGGGCAGAGAAGGCAAGCAGCAACAGGGATGGTAGCCAAGTGAACAAAATCCACGAGTTAAAAATCCCCAAATGCAGTGGCTCAGAGGCCCAGGGCCCACATTCACCATTACATTATAGCCCCAATAGAAGAAAGGAGACAACAGCTCAATGCCCGAAAGCACACGTCCCACTGTATTACTATGCAGACATAAGGCAAGCAATGGAGCATCGGAAACAAAGTTCTGTTCAATGTCCAACTCTCCATAACAAACCCCCTAATATAGAGGGCAAAGACGAGGTGGAACAAACTTTCAGTGTTGTGTTGGTAACAGAACCCCAGCCATGTAAAAATAAGAAAACAAAGGAGTCTCACTGGGCACCGGATTGCATTGTTGTCTCATATTCCTCTGGTGCTTGGCTCCAGAAGCAAGCCCAAGGAACACAAAGGAAAACCACAACATGTCGCCCAGTCTGCCAGTCCAGTGAATGAAGATAGAGTAGAGAGAACACTGCCAGCTGAGGGCAAGGAGCTTTGAGACAAGACCAGTGCCTGCAGGAACATCAGTAACAGCCATCTCCTGTCTCTCGCTCCTCTCTGCTCCACGTAGTCAGCTAGGCTTTAGATGCCTTGCAATGCGTTGCGTCCTTCCTGTGTATTCCTGTAACCTCCCGGTCCTAGTGGCTGGCAGTAATAAAGTAGTACATCTGGGTGACAAGCACATTAGGCAGACCAGATGCTGGACTTTATCTTTTGCTCTAAAGATGTGTTTCTCTTTCACTCTCTGCTTCCTCTATTCTCATGTTTGAGATCCTTCGATACCAGGGGGCTATTCATCCTCCTGCTTCTCTACTAATGGGCAAGGCTGATCTTGAGTGAACTTTGATTGCCATGCCCTCATAGAACTCTTTAGTCCAAACAATCACCTCTCTCGGCACAACACCAAACAAAACAGTCTTGTGACAATACAGCGCTAAATCAATCAATATTGAAAAACAAGTCATATTATGTCACAATCTATTAAGATTATATTCTCAAATTGTCTCAAAAGAAAGCCTTTCAATATTACAGTATGATATTTTTCATTAGTCCCTTTGAATTTGCCAAACTGGGACAATGGGAACATCCAACACATGTTTCAACTAGTAGGGTCTTTTTCAAGGCTGTGATACAATTTATGAAAAATCAAAGTGCATTAAGACATACAAAGACTTCAACCATATGTCGATTTCAACATAAGTCAAGTCATAAAATTAAACAATAAAAAAAAAACGAAATATATGCGGGAAAGAGAGAATAAAATGAAAGAAGAGAAATCAAAACAAGAGAATTTGTCAAAATGGTTGGTAATTCTTTCAAGCATAAAGGCAAACTGTCAGAAACGAATCTGTATTTTTAGAGCAATTTTGTTGAATTGGTTGGGTACTAAAAAGCACATCGGTGTTCCCATAGTTAAGACATTCCAAAGACATTAATGACAATAATGTCTAGTATCACTTATAGACCAATAGGTCAAGAGAGGAGAGTTGACAAACAAAAAGGATTTTTAATACCAAAATATTTTAAGGCAAACTGTCTAAGGATTATATTGAAACCACACAAAATGGACTGTTTCACATGGTTAAGCCTACGTTTCAAACGGGTTTCCCTTGCCAAAAACTCCAAAGACAATAATTGTATATGCCACTGTCACGACAATCTTAAGAATCAGTAGAGGCCAGGATTCAAACCAAGAGATACCAACTTTAATAACGTGTGGAAGATGATTCAAGAAATCTACTAAGTACGTGAAAACCATCCAAAATGTCTATTTGAATTCCACTTCATAAGGCATAAGTATACTGCCATGTAGAAAAGCCGGACGATTTAATTAGCAGCCATTAAGGAGTAACGTATCCCAGATGAAACGATTTGTAATGCTGTAATCCTTACCAACATTAACTTGAATGTGGCTCTGTTTCATAAAGAGCACAAGTTTGTTCGGCAAAATTCTGCTCCAAAACTGAATCCCGTGTTCGCAATCTAGAATCAAAATAATGTGGTTGCAAACACCACTTTATTATATATATATATATCAAATTCACATAATTCCACATGCGGGTGGAATCTCTCTACTGTTCTTACCCTCTACATAGTCATGGGCACTAATACCCTTGCTGAGTTCTTCCTTCAACGGCTTTCTGTGGTTGCAATGGCCGCCATGTTGCTCAACGGCTTTCTGTGGTTGCAATGGTCGCCATGTTGCTCAACGGCTTTCTGTGGTTGCAATGGTCGCCATGTTGCTTATGTTGTGTTGTGCCTCCATTTTTTTTGTTAATATGTATACTGTGCTATGTGATAATTGCTATCTGGTGCTGAATGCTGCTAATACTTATTTTACATACTAACTTGTATGCAATACTGGGAAACAATCGAGGATATAGTAAAGGATGGTCCGTGTTACATGCTTACTAAATCATACATTCAACAGAACATGATAATGAATGTCAGCACATTACAAATCATAGCCCGACTCTGGAGAAAAGGGCAGCGTGTCTGTTTCACTGTTTGTGCTGTGGGTGCAGGGTCACTGCAAAAACCCTGTATCTTCACCGCTGCATAGCCGCCTGCACTGTAGCCTGTAATCCCGGTGCGGATCCCGGTGAGTTGGTGGTAAGGTGAACTGCTATATTGACATTTGCAAATTACGGCTTGGGGTGTTGCAGGAGACTGTTTGAGGTCTGCTCCTTTGATCCCTTAACCTTGCCCTTATTTAAGCCGCAATCTTCTCTACATCTAAGAAGTAATCCCTGAGTTGAAGAAGCAGCAGAACTTCATGGTGAATGCTGGATCAGATCCATTGTGCACATCGATGTTTGTCATATAAACTGCTTCACTTAATCAAATTGACAAGACTGGAACTCCTCTCACCAATCGAATACGAGGGTTGTTGAAATTGAAAACTGAAACACAATCTTCGTATATACTTCAACCGGTCGTGACTGCAGAGTTGGTACTCTTTGAGCGGTTGGTTGACCTTAATAAATAAAGTCAGGATTGAATGACCTGGGGAAAATACTGTTTCGGAATTGGAATTCGTGATCTAAGTCACTTGCCAGCAAGTGGGGGGGAGAGACGGACTAAGGCAGCTCCCCAAGTCATCGGGCGTTCCCAGGATGGCAAGTTATTTATACTTCGCTATGTATTTTGTTCTGGGTCTGATACCACCATGTGTTCTATATTAGTACTTTAAAGATCCCTAAAAGGGGACTGCAAGGTTTTCCTCTCCCCGATTGCTTACTATTCCACTGTTTGTGCTGTGATTCGTAGGGGGTTTATACGGAACAGATGATCTTGTATTTATATATTAGTCATATTTTAAAAACTTGCATTCGCTTGTTTTTTATATGGGATTTTGGAATATTTCATTCCCCTCATACTCTTAATATACCTTGCAGAGTTTTTAAAGAGTCTCTATACTTTCTGGTATAATTACAAAAACCAGAAAGGCAACCATATTTATTCTTGGCACACAGGATCACTTGGCACTTTGATTGGGATTACCTCTTTTGGTATTTTTTTCTTTACACCTCCTTTTCTCTTACTGATTAATTTTTTCTGTATTTTGGAGGCCTCCATGGCAAAAATATGCCGGCTCTAAGAAGCGGCTTTCGCTCCACTGAGGAACGTGCGACAAAGGGGCTGGATATACAGCAGGCCACATCATCTGGGGTTCTGGAAGGGGAGAAGGAGGATCTTATAGAAGGAGAGCAATGCTCCACTCGTTTACCTAAGTTCCAAAATTCGGCACAGTGTGAGACCTTGTTACCAAAGGAGCCTTCCAAGAAGACTGAGGCTGAGCCTATGCTCCCTAATTTAATTGTGACAACTATACCGGATTCTAACGATGGGCTCAAACATCCAGAAAAATTGTGTTTTTTTTGTCTAAAGAGGCCACACTAGGAAATGCGGGCCTTTCTACTAGTAGGTATGAACTAACCGATGCAGAGTGTTTACAGGAATGTGTGCCTGGTACTAAAAGGGTGGTACGTTTTCATGCATCAACACCACTACAGGAGGCAACTTTAAGGGGGAAAAATGAAGGGAGAGGTCTCCCATTCTTTGACTCCTTTAGTGGTGGGGTAGCCGATGGCATTAATGAACGGCATAGTGCTGGTAAAACCTTAATTGCCCCACATTCCCCTACTGTGTTTGTATTCGGAACTACCAGCAATGATATAAGGCCAATCTCTGAGAGGTTCGACTTACCTAACGATAGAGGTTCGTTGAGCCAGTCGAAAGATGCTTCTACCCTGTGTCAGCAAAGTCTTAAGTCTAGAGTGGGTGGGGAGGACATGGATGATTCATTTTTGCAAATGGCTGATGCAACTGGGGATCTATTAAAAGAAACAATTGACTTGGAGATGCCAATAAGATTTCCGGAATCCAATCGGAAGGGTTTAAGGAGCCTTTCGGAGGGGGCTGCCTTTATAGAATTTCCCAAAATCATAAAAAATAAAATGTTACTGATCTCCCAGGAGTATGGGGTATGGAAACTATAGGACCTCCATTTATAGGGAAAAACTATGGCCAGGAGAAAGTTTCTTTGCCCACTAATTTCAAAGATGAAGGCACACAGAGTTTAGGGATGGACCGGAAGCCCCGATTGAGAGTGTGGATAGGGCACCAGACAGCGAGCCTGGGGCACATGAAACCCAACCCCTAACTCCTGGCAGAACAGAGCAACAATTTACAGCTAATTTGGGAGGTGGCAATTTAACTTTTCCCTTCTTTTCTAACTTCCATATTAGTTTGAATGTGGCTCTTAAAACCCTGGGTGAGACACAGGAAACTTTGGGAGGTGTCTTGGCGGTGCAACAATCTGCCCTTAACAAACTAACTGTACAACCCGCCTTTTTGGAGGGTCTAGTAGAGGGTAAAACTAAGAACGATTTAAATGTGAAAGAGGCTGACAGATTGAGGGTCGAACAAAACGTCAGGCTGGCCACTATGGATTCCAAACTCACCACATTACTAGAGTTCATGATTTCAGGGGAACGGCCATCTCTCTCTTACAGGGGGGAAAGAGTTGAAGAAACGCTATGTCCCTGTCACAATGTTGCGGAGAATTTCCAGGAAGGCGGGAGGTCAAACGCTCCAGATAGTCAATCACCTCTGTTGGATGTGATGGTACAAATGAAGGAGGTCAATCACGAACAAGCCATAGAACCACCCAAGAGAGGGTTGATTACAAGTATTAGTAGTGAAGAATCAGGTGAAGTACACCAGACTCTGTTAGCAAAAGGGACAAAGTGTAGAGAAACATCCAAACATATTAGAAAAACAGTGGAATTACCACACAAGGAAACTTTCAAGGTTGGGGAGGATGGCGGTTGAGTGGCTGGCTTTTGCAGATGACTTTACTCTCTTGGACCTTGTATCTTTTTTTCCCTTCATGCAGTTGCTAAAAATCTTTTGCCTAACACATCTGAATCTCGGATTTTGGTCTTCTCGAAAAGAAGAAAGATTCAGACCTACAAGTGGATCATGGGTGATGAATCAGTGGACCAGGTCCAGGCCATTACATATTTGGGGTACAATCTTACAAATAGGGTTAGTGTGAAACTATGGAAAAAGAGCCTTGACGAGAAGGCCTGCAAACTTAATTCCCAAATGAAATTCTTGAGAGCGAAGGTTTGCAGACTTTTTCTGATACTGATAAGGCGATACTATCTTGCAAAATGTGAGCCTATCTTACTTTATGGCCTTGATATTTGCACCCATGATATGAGTCTGATTCTTAATAGCATTCAGGGAAATTTGTGGAAAGAGCTACTGGGTTTAACTATGGCTGTACCCAATGCAGTTATCTGCCATGAACTTTGCCTTATATCTCTCTGTTACGCTCACCTGGTATCCACAGGGACGCCACCCAGCTGGGTTACTCGCTGGTATGCTTCTCAGCTTTGCCCTGATGTGGTCTGCGGGGAAGGTTCTGCCTCAAAATACAGGAGGACTGTGTTCAAAACTGACCGACTGGGGTAAGTATCCTCCCTCCACCCCCGTATGCTTTCAGTCCCTCTGGCGCCCTCTCCTCACCTTGTGGTAGAATTAGGCGTGCTCTCCGTCCTGCCTTCTTTGAAGGGGCATGTTGTCTTTCATGGGCGAGTGCGGTCCAGTTACTTCACTGACGCCGGCCCGTTTGATATTGTTCAGGTAGGTGTTATTGCTGTTCTTTAGTTTTGTTGCTATCCTGCATGCCTTTCTTTGTTTAAAATGTCTCTTTTTTCTCCCTTAGGTATGTGGAGCTTCAGCGCGGCGAACTGGCTTGGTTGAGCCCCGCTGGTAAATGATGGTGCATTAAGAGCGCTATGATGCGGTAAGTAAGCGCTATGCGAAGTCTTGCCTTTGCTAACCAGTGTTTTCCTTCCGTGTAGGTCGCGGTGTTCTTCAGCGCGAGTGGAATTCCGGAGTGGTGCCAGCCGAGAGGCGACCAGCCAGGTAATCCTTTTGAGCAGTTCGTAATTTGTAAATGTCTCTACAGCTTTCTTTAATGTTGCCTCTATCTTCCTCTTTCAGGTCGTTCTGTCCGGGAGGCGTGCAGATTCGAGGAAGCTGTTCTCAATAGCTGTGAGTGTTTAAAGATGAAGACTGCAGGTAAGATGCTGCTGCTAATGATGTTCCTTTTGTCTCCTTGCAGGTTCTGCTTCTCAGAGGTTCGAGGGACTAGCTGGACACGGTGAGCACCACGTTGCAAGCTGCAAAGTAACATGAACATGTTCTGTAGTCAGGGTGTGGTTTATATAACCCGCGTAAAGTAGTACCAGGGAAGGTAGTTCCGTGCCTGCCACACCCAAAACACTAGACCGCATAGCTTGGTTCTTACAAACCAAGCTGTGTGGATGCCTCCATGTTGGCTGACAACACAATAAAGTAGTTCCCAAGCACATTGTTGTTCATGGTGTATGAGCCTGGCTCCATAGGTGCCAGGACTGGCCCCATGAGGGCTTTTGAAGAGGGTGCCAGGCTCTAGAGGCCCGAGTCCTGACTCCACCTGGCCAATGGGTTTGCCAGAGGGGGTTTTGGGTGAGGGTCGTGACACTCTCGAAGCTAGGTAACTTTGGAAACAACTTTCCCTGTTTGGGAAAATTAGTGACCCACCGATAAACACTATATGAAACTTTAAGAGAGGTTGCAAGATTTGAATCAGTTTTATCCATGAGAAAGTTTTGTGCTAAAATGAACTTAATACTACTTTCCCTATAGAATATCTTGTGCAATGCCCAGGAATGGTGAAGAGGTTTCTTTTTAGGGCAGATTGGGTGGAAACGGTCGATTGTGTCAATTCTTACTCTACCTATAAAGAATATTCCAATTTTGGCCACCCTTGGGAATGCCTGCCTCTTTACCTTCAGAAGTTTCCGTGTGATAGAGGAAGAAACAGTTATATGCATTTTAGGCTCTACCGGGTACCGACTCTTGAGAGGACATGGCACTGGGGTAACAAAGATGCACCGGGGTCTAGCTCTCTTGACTTTCAGTGTCGTTTTTGCAGAGATATCAACTCCCAAGAGATACTCAAGCACTTAGTGCTCACTTGTCTCTACTTTGAGCCTACACGTGTATTGATACTCAAAGATAGGTTTGAGAAAGATTCAGAGCTGTCAGTGAACCTTTTCTGGAGTAGATGTATGTGTGGGCTAAATGTATCTCTAATTGTGGCTTTGAATGCGTTCTTGTAAGTTATAACTAAAGTACTGGAAAAAATGAACCCGGTCATTCAATGCTAATCATGGATGTTGGAGCCTCAGTTTTAATGAACGCTGTAAATTTGATTTAATTTATATTGTTATACTCTTTGATTAATTTATTGTGACACGCTAATGTGATGTATTATGGATTTTAAGGGTTATGTATTCTATATGATGTTTTTCTACAAGTTGTGTTAGGTTTTTTTGTAAGCTAAACACGCAACAATAAAAGAAAAAAAAAATTACAAATCATACATCAATGTCCGTGGTGATTTGATAATCGCTCCTGGCTCCTCCATAGTATTATAATGAAGGAGGACAATGTTCATGTGTTTTAGTGCAGCTCACATCCCAAAACGATATGCCTGTTTAGTACGGTGCTGACAAGCATACATGTATGTGGTAAGAGATGGGTTCATATCAAGAGCTGACTATGTCAAATTAAGGCAATACATGTTAAGTAGCTAGACATCTTACATTAATGTCACTGCGAGTTGCTACAAGCTACAAGTCTGGCATGACTGTGAATGGGGGTGAAGTGGCCCTTCCATATTCATGCACAGTCATGCAATAAATATAGACAGAGTTCCAGTATTTTAATCCTCCTTATATCCCATCGGGTGAGGTCTGATAAGAATATGAGATTGCCATGGCAATAGTGATATTAGTGTGAAACCGCTTGCCCTATATTTGTTCATAAAGGTATAGTCTCATTTGAACCATTCTCCCTCATCCCATTCTATCCTTAGTATCAGTTGGGGGAAACACTGCTCTCTACTGATTCCTACAAAATCGCATATTGGTATGTATGATTCACAGAAATACATGGAATTCATGATCCACATTCAGTCCATGGTGCAAATGTATCTCTCCTCAAGCTGACTTAGTTTCAGTTCTCTGTAGCCACGTCTGACACCACAGTTTACTATTTCCAATCCTACAAATTTCAGGTTGCTCTTATCGTCCATCTGATGGTGAGACTGCCAAAGCTGCGTCAATGAGAGCTTCGGATCCTGGCTCCCTATCGAGTTCTCATGTTCACAGATTCTAGTTCTCAATTCCCGATTGTGCTGCAAGTGTAGACTAAGTTACATATGATATTATATGATATATGTCATTTATAACGCGAATGTACACAAGTGTTTGTAGGCGTGAATAAACAGAATAACATAGATGAGGTACGTAGTTCTGCAATGAATGGCTTGTCAAAAACAGAAATCCTCAAATTGGTTAAGAACAAGGTGCTTGGAATTAAGAGCATAGGTACAGAAAGAGCAGTTGCCAGATTTGAAAAATCCCACAGTCCTAGCTTTCTGAAGCCAAATGTGGCTCTTTTCTGCAATGTTAACCATAAACGAAGGGCTTAATATTGACCTGAGTGTAGGGACCCCTTGTACAAGTAGATGTGGGCTCTTTCTGAATAGAGTGACTGATGTCAGCATCCAATTTGAGTAGATGCCAGTGTTTTTTGATGATCTTATGTGTTTAATGACTATCTGAGTTATATCTGGTGTTAAATCTCACTAAGTAATTTTTCTGAGTCTGACTCCTATTTTTGGGCATCAGTAGGTCATATCTATAGCGGGCAGATTCCTTCAATTCAGTCTTTTTACGGTTATGTCCCCTCTCTTGAACTCTTCTGGTTAACAGGGAACTTTCTTCCTTGAATCCTGAGTCACTACAGCAATTTCTCTTGGCTCTAATGTATTCTCCCATAGAAATGTTGTCTAGGATGGTTTACGGTGACAACTAGTGCCATCCAATGTTGCATAAGCTTCTGCAGGTTTCCAATAAGTGTATGTTGTAATTTAGTTCTGATCTATTCAAATGTGTATGTCTAGGAAGTCAATGCATGATTTGTTGAAAGTACACGTTAGTTCTATACAGAACTTACTTGTATTCAGATACCTGACAAATTCTTGCAAAACTTCTTGTGAACCTTTCCAAATCATGAAGACATCATCTATGTATCTGTACAAACAGTTACCTAATGTGAAAGTTGGGGACATACTAGTGCGGGAGCTTTTTCATAGTATCTCATGAAGAGATTTGCCAGGACTGGTGCATAGCTAGCTCCCATCGCTATGCCATGGATCTGCTTGTAATATTGTCCATCAAATATAAAGATATTGTTGTCCAAAGAAAACTGTAACAGTTCTTTCACCATTTCAACATGAGAATAATACGTTGCTGAGGCATTAGCATAGGTGTGATCAATGCTCTCCAGTGTTAATCTGTGTTCAATTGAGGTGTACAGGGCTTTAATGTCTAAAGTGATTAGCAGGTAATCAAGGTCCCAGACAAAGTCCTGGAGACAGTGTAATATGTTCATGGTAGGTAGTTTAGTCATTTGCGTTTGTATAACATTGTTGATATATGTAGACATGGGCTCCATTACCCATCCAAGACCACTCATGGTATGTCTTCCCTCTGCACTTGTACTTGCCACCAGTTGGCTGCATTTTTATTATTGCTGTTATATATTCTATTTATTTTTTATTGCCGATCCCATGCTCTGCACTCTCCCCCCTTTCCCCCTGCACTTTACCCTTCCTCCTTCCCCTGCACTTGCGCGATCTCACTGACACCTGGCCTAGTAAGATCATTGTCTCTGTCTTCCCTCTATTCCCCCTCCCTTGCCTCGTTGCACCGTGAAACACTTGTGCATAGGCACGTTATAAATGCCATATCATATCTTATATCATATCCTGTCAAACTTCTTATGGACCTCAGGTAAGAAATATATTGTAGAAGTCCTGGGGTGTTCTACCATAAGGTACGCTCTTTCGTCAGCCGTCAATAGTCCAGTCCTGTACCATTTAAGTATAAGATTTGCTGGGTTCCCAAATGATTAGGCGCCATTTGTATATAATCACTTTTATCAAGAACTACAATGTTGCACCCCTTGCCAGCTTCTTTTATTATTTTTATTAGCTGTATTTCAGATTTCTTGACATTTTCTCTGGGTCTGACAGAGTGTCTGTTGTCTTTGTCTGCTAGTGCATGTATAGCCTGAGTCCTGAATAACTCTTTACTAAAAACCTCAATAGCATTGTCACCCGATAATATTGGATTATAATTTTAGTTCAGATATATCAAATGTCTCCTCCTCAATCTCAAAATCTTGTGTCAACTGCATTCTCGATAAGTACTCATTGTTTTCTAATGATAACAGCAACTGAGTCTTCTGTATATCCTGTATTGTTGTATTGCTTGCTTCAATAGCTGGATCTTGATTAAAGAATTTTTCAATTTCTACTTTCTATTAAATTTGAACAAATCAATCTTTTCATCAGTATAGTTGGTACTGATAGATGGGGAAAAGGAGAAGTCTTTGTTGAGATTGATCTCCATGCTTGAAAGAGTTCTGTGTGAAAGATTCAACACTAAATTGGATGTCTCTGCTGCTTCTGTCTTCGTTGGTAACCAGATATGGTTAGTCTTCTGTCTGCATTTGGTTCAATTCCCGGATCTATATTTGGTTCCTCTCTTCCCTCATCTAACTCCTTCCTTGTTATAATATCCGTTTCCAATGGTACTTGAAAATATATGTGTTTGGTTAATGCATTCTGATTGCCTTTTTTGTACCTTCTTATGTGATCTAAAAAAATCCCTTTCTTGGTCTGTTGTGAGGTATGTGTAGTCTCCAGGGTACTTGATGGGTTCTATGGCATTTCATCAACAGTCTGTTTTTTAATGTTTTTTAATTAATATTTTTTAATGAAAAAACTTATCAAAATGAATTCTTATTTGGGTTGTTCTCCAAACCCCCTATGCTCTATTGTTTTTTTCTCTATTCTCGACTCCCCCCCACCCTTTAGAAACACTTTCCCACCCACCCTATAAAATGTTTGCTCAGTTTTTGATAAAAAAAATATTAATTAAAAAGCTAATCAACAAACGACTGTCGATGATGGGATGTTCTACCAGTATTGATACTAGTGTGATACTAGTTTTGGGTTCACTGTCTGGCTCTGAAATGACAGATGATGTGTTGGGGATACTGTTCTGTGAGCTAGTGCGGTTGGTGTCATCATATTTGGGTTGAAAGGTATAGACCCAATCCTCTCAATAATCATTGTCGTCCCTAAACAATTTACATGACTTTCTGATTTTAACTTCGTCCTGATGGAGCTTTAAAATTTGTACATATACTTGTAGTTATTTTCATTTGTTGCTGCAGGGGCATCAAATGACTCTATTTTCAATTTTAGTGCCTCAATCTGTGTTGCGTTTTTGGTGTGTTCCCCAGAATAAAGGCTACCCATTATGTGCTTGGCTTAAAACCCCATGACTCGATGACACAGTCCCTCAACCTGTACCTTGCACATGCTATGCTGTATGTACCAGCTAGAAATGGTTGAAGTAAATTCTAGCTGGTATATCTTACACCGACCTTTCAGGGGCTCTGAGCCTGGCTACCTTATCTCTAAGGCTATGAGATATTTATCACTAGGACCTGTGAGATCCTCTCCTTCCAGACAGTGGCTGTTGCACATTTCAGGAAAAGAAGACACAGTGGCAAAACCCATGATACTATTGGCTCTACTGCCTGGAATGCTCTACACCAAGAGTTGAGAATGGAGGAAAACTGTCCTTGCTTCAAGAAATATACAAACACAATCAGGGAATTCGATTGATAACAATCTATTAACCTTAAGTGTCAAATAGGGAAAACCTTTTTATCACATGAGAACACTTTAAGGAACAAACAATTTCTCAAGTAGTATTTTCTGCACAATGAATGTGTAACCTATCCAGATCGCTAAGCGGAAGAACACCCTTTCCTTAAGTGTGAGGTGCCTGTCCCCAGGAGTGAGGTGATGGAACGCCTATCTAACAGGGAAAGAAGAGGAGGCTGTCCCTACAACTACAATGTATATTTCATGTTGAAAAAACAGACTATGGTAGAAAATGCAAACCAATTACTCAACCATATCTATTTATATCCCGAAAACATTTGGTAGGGGAGCTATTTCCTCGGGGTGTGAGCCCAGTGTTAAATTTATTGACCTTCCATGAAGTGTGTAGATAGTATTTCTATAGATCCAATGATGGATGTAATGGCGAGGCCAGTTTATCTAAAATTTGGATTAAAACTCAATTTAAATCAATTGGTTATGTCGTGAGAACGGATTTTCTTGCAATCTTCTGAGCAATAGCTCAGGAGGTTGTCTTAACTTATGAAGTAAATTCAGGGACAGGAGAGAGATTGTTCTCTACTCCAATGAAATCAGTATTTTAGTTGTTGCGTATCCCGTGGCTTCTCAGGGGCATCGTTCATCTTGGTTGGTCAACTGGTTTCAATGGCTCTCTCTCGTTCGTCATCTTTATCAGGACCGTGACTTTCCAACGTCAATTCTGCATATTTGCATCAGTTTCTGGTAATTAATCTCTGGGATGTATCCCCTTTCTTTTACATGGCACTCTGTCCCATGGCTATGGGCTCCCACAATCCCACTTTAGAACATTTTCAGATTATTTCAATGGTCACATTTGGTCACGGACACTCTGTTGTTTTTACCTTAACTCCAGGCTTGCTTGTTTCATGTTTGGGTGTATTTTATTTCTTGTCTCGGTCTCTGTGGTTTTCGGGAGATCCCGGATGTGTCACTCAGTGGCTTGATCCCCTGTGGGAAAAGTTGAAAAGTATGAAAAAATAGCTATCAGAGTTTCATGTTTTGCACTCTTATGTGTCACTGAGGTCGATAGATATTGTTGCCCCCATTCATGCCATGGGGCCGGTGAATATTGTATAGAGTTAAAGGGCCTCAGCCCCTTGTAGTGGCCCCCACCCTCTGATGTATGCATGCTGCCACAGTGGAATTTAGTTGTAAACGACTGTTCAAGCAGTCATGCTTCCAGCCAAGTAATTGTACTTGATGGTCGCTGATCATTCATGCCCAAAGCACTGCACCTTACAGATGCGTGCTAATGTAAAAATGCATGTGCCGACTTCTCTGTTGGTGAATGATTGCGAAATTCCCTGGTTCGTAATGGTCCTCTGATGTACTCCCTGAGCACTTGTGCAGTTGTTCGTCTAACTCGCATGAGTGCTTAATAACCCGAGCACTGTCTCTGCGCTTCCACGTGTGATGCTTTTAAATGCATGGATCATATATGCGAGCGTTTGTGCTGTTAAATTTGTCTGTACATTTGCTAGTATGTCATCCTAATAGTTCTGTGTGCATCTATGCACATCCATTTGTTAACATAGCATCATCATTATTCGGCATGCTATCTTACCGTAAGTGTCGGGAGTCCGCAGTCTCCGGGGCCACCTTCGCAGTGGCGTCCGCGAGGTAGCAACAAAGACCGTTGTTGGGCAACCTTGTTCTTATTTATACGTGCCGTCTTTTGTTTTTCTCGTGTTTATTCCGGCAGCCATCTTTGAGTTTATGTTGGTCAATGTCAGCAGGTGTTTTCCGGGCACTATCATGTGTTACATTATGTCCATGGTACATTAAAGGTAGAGCTACATTCTAGGTTATTAGTTATCTGCAATGCGGATGAGTGCTTGTGGGGCTCAACTTTAATATGCATAATCTACATGATAGATGTTGCATCATGTAAGAGATTAATATTGCATTGAGAAGCATGTCTAATTCTCAATTACATGCTTATGGTAGTTACATCGAGGAGCCCGTATAATTTTCCCCTATGGTAGTAATGGGTTGCACACTTGCTGAGATGTATCTGCGGGTGCCTATCGCTCTAGATTTAATATATGCCCAATCATGCATTGGGGACGGAGTATTTACCGGGGGTCAATTTCAAACCGGGGTTGGATCTTTATTGGTTAATGACTTTAATTCTGTTAAAACTATGATTGATGTGAAACTCTGTGCATATTTAGTGCTGTATCCAGGCACATGCAACATTTTGATTCTATGCTTAAGATGATTGCATTGAAACACTCAATTCTGGTGGTCATGTGTTATATCTTTGGCGGAATGCATCTATGGGGGCCCATCGCTCTAGACTGGACATATGCCCATTCCTGCATCAAGAATGGAGTATATTCCAGTGGCCAAACCCAATCCAATGGTGGATCTTAATGAAAACTACGACAAGTACTGGATAATGACAGGTGTTCTGAAAATCTTTAATTAGACAAATCTCTGTACCCGGTACACTACACATTGCAGTTACACGGACAATGTGATTATTTCATGAGAGCTAGTTTGTGCCACTGGATTTCTTCGTTGAGGCTCTGCCGGACCGTGTTCAATCGGAATATCCAGTGTTGCTCGCGTTTGAGCAGCAATGCTGCAAATCCTCTCCTCTGCGTAGTGCTCTCACTTTCTCTAGTATTGTCCACTTGAACTAGTGTTCATTGCGGCCTTGTGTTTGAAAATGACTGACCAGGGGTGCTGCAAGTCTGTTTTTTCGAATACAGGACTTGTGTTCGTTTTTTTCTCACCTCTCTTACCGTCATGCCAACATATCTTAGTCCACATGGACACGTGATCAAGTAGACGACTACTTTGCTCCTGCAATTGGTCAAATATTTTTGTTCCCATGGGGTCCTCTACCCTGTGTCGATATAAGTGCTTCTGATAGTTTGGGCACGCATAGTGCATCCTCTGCAGGGGGTATGGCCCATCGGTCTACTTGTGCTCCAAATTGTCCTCTCTGGGCACTCTTATCGGTTTCCTTCAGGGTATGCACTAGACAATCTCGTATGTTCCGTCTTCTTTTAATAGCAAAGGAGGGAGGGGCCAGGTTGCTGTTCCCTGTGTTCAGTATTGGCCAAAGTTTCCTTATCTCCCTCTTTAGAGAGTTGAAGAGTGGAGAGTAGATCAGAAAAACTGTAATCTCTTTTCGATTTCCGATTTTTGGATGTTGTTTTAGTGTAATCTCTCTTGGTATGTTCCTAGCCCTTCTATAGGTGTTGTTAATGATTTTCTTCGGACATCCTCTCCTACGAAGTTGTTTTTTAAGTGCACCGGCTTGTCTTTGGTAGTCATTGGTAAGTGTACCTGTCCTGCGGTACCTCAAAAACTGTCCAAATGGTAGGTTGTTTCTTAGTGCCTTTGGATGGTAGCTATTATATTGCAACAGAGAGTTTCTATCTGTGTCCCTTTTATGGATCTTAGAAATCTAAGCAATCTTGCACCATGATGTGCAGGTCAAGGAAGTGCGTCTGTGTTACTAGTAGCCATGGAAAATTTTAGATGTATGTTACAGTTGTTGAGCCATTGGTGAAATGCATTGAGGTTGTCTGCTATGCCTTGAAAGATCAGGAGAACATCATCAATGTATCTCTTCCATACATGATTTGTGCATGGTATGGATTAGTTCTAACATAGATATTTTCCTTCTCAAAGGGTTCCATGTACAAGTTTGCCAAACAAGGGGCAAATGTAGTCCCCATTGCTGTACCGGACATCCTATGCCTAAATTCAGCCCAGCCCACATTGCCGGGCTCTAATTGGCTTTTGTGCCATTTACATTGCCCAATCACTCGCCGGCAGGCAAAGCCGGCCCAGGTCAGCAAGGCCTAGGAGTCAAGGCTGGTACCTGTCCCGAGCCCCCAGGAAGCATTCCAGCCAGCCTCCTCCATGGAGCAGGAGCTCCCTCCAACCCTGCAGGGGCCAGCCCAGGAGAGGTCTCCCAGACCTACAGCAGAAGCAGTAAGTACACAGGTCATTGTGCCAGAAAAAAATGAAAATGCTTTTTCCATCATGCTCTTATTGCAAAAATCACCCATCCGATGCCTACATTGCTAAACTAGCACCAGCAACCAGTCTGCAGTATCCAGCGCCTTTATGTGCTTTACTTTGGAGAAATTGCACCTAACCTCCATTGCCTATCAAGAGGGAGGCACCACCTTCTAAAATGGCCACTCGCCGGATGGCCCAGGCATCCTCTGCCTAAACCCAGCCCAGTCCACACTGCTGGGCTCTGATTGGCTTTTGTGCCATTTACATTGCCCAATCACGCACCGGCAGGCGAAGCCGGCCCACGTCAGCAAGGCCTAGGAGTCAAGGATGATACCTGTCCTGAGCCTGTCCACAGCCGTACACGCCGTCAGCCAGACCCCCTGCCCAGGTTGGCCAGGCCATGGCTGTCTCTAGCTGGCCCAACTCACACAACTAAGGTAACTTTTTTCTCCTGTACTGTCGTCCCACGGGCGTGATTATTTGTCACCAAAGTTGTTACTTACTAAGGCGCACACCATATTGCCAAAAGCTCACCGGAGCCCGCCCATACTTAAACCATTACTAACATTAAGTTGAAGACGACAACAACCTGCACGATAAGCTAAGCACCGTGCTCCGCCTACTTATTGACTCACGTTCACTATGATACTATGATACTAGACATCCCACGTTAGACAGTATACAGCATAACTCTGTGTCCGCTCGCCTTTCATTCTATTCATCTTTTCATTTGCCATGCGATTGTGTTCATTCACCCTGGGCAATTTGCTTTTGCTTATTGTTCTTAGCTGCATCGAGATTGCGCTCACAGCACCATTTGCCATTTGATCTTGCTTATTGTTCTTAGCTGCATTGAGATTGCGTTCACAGAACCCTCTGCCATTTGAATCTACTTATTGTTCCTAGCTGCACTGTGACTACGGTCACAGCACCATTTGCCATTTGATTTTATTGTTCTTAGCTGCATTGAAATTGCGCACACAGTACCCTCTGCCATTTGATTTTGCTTATTGTTCTTAGCTGCATTGAAATTGCACTCACAGCACCACTTGCCATTTGAATTTACTCATTGATCTTAGATGTATTGAAATTGCGCTCACAGAACCACTTGCCATTTGAATTTACTCATTGATCTTAGCTGCACGGAGATTGCTTAGACTGTCCCATGCTATTTGAATCTGCTCAGACTGCCCCATGCCAGTTCAATCTGTGCTCTGTGCTCATCTGCCATTTCAAATTGGCTTATTGTTCTTAGTTGCATGTGATTGTTCTCATTCACTTGTGCCAGTTGAACTTGCTCTTTGTTCTTATTTGCCATGTGTATGCCATGTATTGCCCTTGCCACCTGAACATGCTCTTACTGCCCAGGCCTCTTGAATCTGCTCACTAGGCTCATCTGACATACAGGCTCACCCCACTCCCAGTTTATTACCTGCTAAATATGCTAAACCTACACAGCATGTACAGCCTATTTGTTTCCACTATACGCCTTACAACTAGCCTCTCAGAGGACTGTGACTGGCTGCACCCTCCATCAGAGGTGGTACAAGTCACACCTACTCTGACTAAAATGGCAGTCAACAACTTTAGTATTGTCCAACCTAACCAACTTATTGCAACAGGCTCAGGATTCTATGCAACCTACCCATGCACGACAAATGACAGTAACCTCTAACTCCGTGCCAGACTTACCAAACTGCATGAACCACTCATGAGATCACTACCCCCGATAAACAAGGAAACAAACTGCCCCACTGGTGAGAAGTTCAATAAGTCCATCATGGCCACTTCCTCGCCTTTTCTTCATGACAACACTAATCAGCAACCTGTCCACAAATTTAAGCTAGCTGACCCCAACTCACCCATTCCCATCCATGCCACAGCCAAAATTGAGCTAACATTCCTCAAAGGAGCAATCATAAATGCCAGATCTCTGGTTGCCCATGCAACAGACATTTCTGACCTAATAGTAGAAAGCAATTTGGACTTCCTTACTATAACGGAATCCTGGTTACATGACGTAGCAGGACCTGCACTTATGCTAGCTATCCCTGACTGATATACGATAGCTCGACAAGACAGAGATGAAACTCGAGGTGAAGGCATTGCTATCATATTTAGATCGAGCCTCTTCTTGCGACTAGCCCCCTCACAAAACACTCACTCCTGTGAAGTCCTCACCGCTAAACTCCCCCTAACTAATTCCCAGTCACTTACTATCCACTTAATCTACAAACCGCCTGGCCCACTTGGGACATTTGAGGAGGATATTTACAACCTACTATCTAACAATCTTAAAACAACTACCCAAATGCTATTACTAGGTGACTTCAAACTAGGATTTAATGATCCTGCGGATAAGCATGATCTCAAATTAGCTAACATCATCTCAGAATTAGCCCTGTCACAAAAAATTCATGAACCTACCCACAATAAAGGGAGAAGGTAGCTGATTACAATTGCACTGCCACCATCACCTCTATCACACCGCAACTGTGGATAGACCATTCCCTTGTGTCGTTCACATTATCAACTACTAGACCACATCCGATGGCCTTAGCTACTGCCCCACCTTGCCCAACAAGGAATAAAAAGAACATCGCAGTGGAGAAAGTGATCCCTGCCATTCTCCCCACCTTAAACTGTCTAGCGGACAACCTAGATCCCTGTACATTGGTCCATGAATATAACAAAATTATGTTGACCACACTAGACAAAATTGCTCCACTCAAACTCGATTGACGTTGTGCAGCGCCCTGCCGAGGAAACCATGGCAACTAATAAAACAAGGAAGTGAACGCCATTCACCTCCTTGGACACACGTACTTCTTGTGCTCCGACACACATTCGAGTAATCAGGTAACTACTACAGTACGTGTGGTTATATGTAACGTTATTCGAAAAGATTCACTTTAATTATGGATTACTTATATTTAGTTACACACATATCCCATTTTTATTTACTTTTCTGCGCAGCATTCGAGGGAGACAGTTTTTACTCCACACACTCGATTGGGATGCGAAATACATGGTATATCCAAGTTGAACTTCAGGTACACTTGCTCTTTTCAATCCCGTTGGGGCATCATTGTAAGATTATTTAAGAAGTTTTATACACAAATTCTTTTCCCTCATTTGCATTTTTCTCTTTTTTTATTTTCATGATTTGCACTCCTGTTTTACTACGTCCTGTGTGCACGCGGGATGCGGTATGTATCTGTAATGTATACTTTCTTTGCTTACACCCTTTGTGATATATTGTGAACATTCCATGTATATGATATGATGGACTTAATTTGTTTAAACTGTTAATTTTTTGTGGTTCATTAGATAAAGAATATTACGTTATGGTTTTTGCCCTGAGGAAGGAGCTAGACTCCGAAATGCATAGGCACTGTTAACCATATGTTTTTGGCAATCAACTTGGATGATGTTGAGCTTACTATGCATATTGATCAACACAATGATCAAACATATTTTGAATATTCATTAAATTGTGAAGAAATACGGTACAAATGGAACTCGAATTAACTTTATTTAGAAAATAATCACACCACGCAGTTCTTGGAACACAAACGTGAGCACCAGTCTTGGCTGGATGGTCCATCCAGCCTCTTCTTTTTTGTTCCACTCAAACTTAGACCTAGTAAACCCAAATCTCATCTAAATAAGTGGTTCATCCCCCAGTTAAAGGACCTACGTCTTCTAAAACGGAAATGTGAAACCACTTGGAGACTACTCCCTTCCAATGATAACAAATGTAAGTTAGCCAAAATATCTTCGCAATACAAAAATGAAATCTGCCTGGCAAAATGAAACTCCTATAATGAACGTATTGTCAAAGCAAACTCTAGTATGAAAGAATTATTCATCATACTAAAATAACTAGAGTCTCCGATTCCCACTCCTGACATATGTATCAAACATAAGACCTGGTGCTCAGATATTCAACATGCATTATCTGATAAAATAACCACTCTTCAAAATAAAATTGCCCAAAAAAAAGACTCTCTGAATTTACCACCACAATCAAATAACCTCCCCCCTTCCAGTGAAACACTTGCTGACCAGACTGCTAGATTCCACTTCACTAAAACATCCATACTAGAGGTAGAGAAAGTCATCCTATCTCTCAAACTGTCCAATTGTAAAGGCAATCTTTGCCCTGCTCAGATTATAAAGGATGCGGCTAGAGATCTTGCCCCATTCATTTCTAAATTGATCAATGCCGCCTTCGCATCTGGCACTATTCCTTCTAACTTGAAACAATCTTGGGTACTCCCACTCTTAAAGAAGCAATCCTTAGACCCACTTATTCCTACTAACTACCATCTCATCACGGCGGTACCATTCTTACTCAAAATACTTGACAAGGTCGCGTACACCCAGATCCAAAAATATCTAGAACTGCATAAGCTGCTAGGAGCAAGACAATCTGGTTTTCATCCATTACATGGGACGGAAACTGCCCTCATCGACTTACAAACACAGGTTGATGAGTTAAGAGATAAAGGTAAAACAGTCCTCCTCCTACTGTTAGATCTCTCAGCTGCATTCGACCTAGTGGACCACAAGGTCCTCGGTAATCACTTGGACTCAGCAGCTCATTTTTCTACAGAGGCCATCAGATGGATAGAATAATTCTTGAGCGGCAGAACCATGAGGGTATTCTCCCTATTGGCTGCTGCGGACCCTGTCCCGATCACGTGTGGTATGCCCCAGGGTTCCTGTATCTCCCCCACATTATACAACATATTCACCAAGCCCTTGTTCGATGATCTGGACCTTCTGGATATCACCTACACTAACTATGCAGATGATACTCCACCCACTTTCTGGGGATTATGACAAGGATTTGGCATTGGTGAATAGAGTGTATCTCATTATCCAGGCATGGATGGCCACCCATGGTCTATTCCTGAATGATAAGACAGAGCTGATCATCCTGGGCACCCACCTTAACCTTAAGAAATCAGGCCATGAATATTCATCATTTGCCTTTGATGGAAACATCATTAGGGTAGCCAACGGGGTGAAAAAAGCCAGACCTTTCTTCTCAAGTGACAGTTGTATGATTCTCTAAGGCTCTTTACAGTGGTACTAACAAGGCCATTATCCAGAGGCTACAAACACTCCAAAATAACGCCTTAAGAGCTGCACTAGGCGTGAATAAAAGAGAACATATCTCTGAAACCAGACCCCAATACAAGTGGCTTTCCACCCATAACAAAATTCTTCTAAAAATGGACTCCCTTACCCACAAAGCATTAAACAATGCTGCCCCTAGTTATCTTGTAGACTACACAGAAGAACGTCCATCAGACCCATGAGAGCCAGCAACACAAACTGCCTCACTGTACCAAGATTGGCGACAATAGCTTTCCCGTGAAAGCATCCAAACTATGGAACTCCTTGCCACACCAGCTTAGAGCAGATCAACTGTACTTACCATTTAGAAGTAACTACATTAACATGCTCAACTTAACTGACCACTAGTTTGTGCTGCTGCACTAGCCCCACCTAGGTTGCCTTAGAGGCTTAGACTATCCTTCCATTTTACTGTAACTTTGCTTGTGTGCCCACTTATCCTTCCTGTTTATAACCTGCTTTAACCTGTATATTTGTATATATGTCTTACTGCGAACATTGTAACCATCCCTGTAACTATGTAAGCTTTGCATCTTCTTACTGCTACGCCCTGTTACCATTGGGTTTGGTGTGCATTAGTAATAAACAAACAAACAGACCTGCTCAAAAATGGTGTCCTCACACAAGAAATAATTCCTGGTTAGGGCAATTTCCGCCAGGTGTGTGATGAACCCCGCGTGGCCGTTTGAGAGTTATGGATTGTTGAGCAGTTGTCATCTGACCATCTCCACTGTTTCTGTTTGCGGGATACTTCTGTATAATGCCTCTGTATCCATGGTGGCAAGGCATTGGTTCTTCTCGTCGAACTGAGTAGAAAGGAGGTTGAGGAAAGCTGTAGAATCCTTCACAAATGATGTAATTTTCAGTATTTCGTCTTTCAGAAAGCATCACACGCGGAAGCGCAGAGACAGTGCTCGGTATTCAATACTCATGCGAGTTAGATGAACAACTGCACAAGTGCTCAGGGAGTACATCAGAGGACCGTTACGAACCAGGGAATTTCACAATCATTCACCAACAGAGAAGTCGGCACGTGCATTTTTACATTAGCATGCATCTCTAAGGTGCAGTGCTTTGGGCATGAATGATCAGCGGCCATCAAGTACAATTACTTGGCTGGAAGCATGACTGCTTAAACAGTCTTACAACTAAATTCCACTGCGGCAGCATGCATACATCAGAGGGTGGGGGCGACCACAAGGGGCAGATGCACTTGAACTCTATGCAAAATTCACTGGCCCCATGGTAGGCATGGGGGCAACAATATCGATCGACCTCAGTGACACACAAGAGTGCAAAACATATGAAACTCTGATGGCTATTTTTTCATACTTTTTAACTTTTCCCCACAGGGGATCAAGCCACCGAGTGACACATCCGGGATCTCCCGAAAACCACAGAGACTGGGACACGAAATAAAATACACCCAGACATGAATCAAGCAAGTCTGGGGTTAAGGTAAAAAACAACAGAGTGTCCGTGACCAAAAGTGACCACTGAAATAATCAGAAAATGTTTTAAAGTGGGATCGGGTAGCCCATAGCCAGTCCCATGTAAAAGAAAGGGGATAAATCCCAGAGATTAATTACCAGAAACTGATGCAAATATGCATTCCTGAAAGAAATATAACCGTATGGGACCAAAGCCAAAATACTGTTTCATATTGTCCTTAGGTATATGTGGTGACCATCATCGCATCACATGGGAATGGTGATCAGAATTAACGTTGGAAAGTCACGGTCCTGATGAAGATGACGAACGAGAGAGAGTCATTGAATCCGGTCGACCAACCGAGATGAACAATATCCCTGAGAAGCCACGGGATACGCAACAACTAAAAAACGGATTTCATTGGAGTAGAGAACAATCTCTCTCCTGTCCCTGAATTTACATCATATGTTAAGACAACCTCTTGAGCTATTGCTCAGAAGATTTCAAGAAAATCCGTTCTCACGACATAACCAATTGATTTACATTGAGTTTTAATCCAAATTTTAGATAAACTGCACTCACAATTATATACATTATTTGATCTATAGAAAAACAGTCTACACACTTCATGGAAGGTCAATAAATTAAACACGGGGCTCACACACCGAGGAAACAGCTCCTCCACTAAATGTTTTCGGGATATAAATAGATATGGTTGAGTAGTTGTTTAGCATTTTCTACCATAGTCTGTTTTTTCAACATGAAATATACATTGTAGTTATAGGGACAGCCTCCTCTTCTCTCACTGTTAGATAGGCGTTCCATCAACTCGCTCCTAGAGACAGGCACCCCACAATTAAGGAAAGGGTGTTCTTCCGCTTAGGGATCCAGATAGGATACACATTCATTTTGCAGAAAATAGTACTTGAGAAATTGTTTGTTCCTTTAAGTGTTCTTGTGTGATAAAAAAAAAAAAACTTGCTTCAAGAAAAACATACAGACTTCCTCTTCAAACAGCACTTCCTTGTCTCATGACTTGGTTACTGTGTTTCCTCCTCTGAGCCCTCACACATTCCCCACTCCTATTCTTCCTCTAAGAACTGTTTCTGCTGACTGCTTTGGTCTTCTCTCTGCTCTACAACGCCATGTTTGTAGACACCTATTTTCTAAGAGCCCTTGGAGGTCATTACAACCTTGGTGCTAAGTGCACCAACTATACCACCTACGTTTACACCATGGCGGATTTACCGCCCCATTCCAAGGTGAGTGGGGCGGTAAATCCCCATTTCCCATTTTCCCTTCCCCATTCCCATTTTTGCCCCATAGGGCATAATGGGAGTGGGAAGGCGCTAATTACGCCGCCGTAAATTACGGCGGCGTAATTAGCACCATGGCGGGTTAGCGCCATGGACTTGAACGCCTGCCAAAAGCAGGCGTTAAAGTGGGAATCCGGCGTTAAGGGTTAACGCCGGGGTTGTAATGACCTCCCTTATCTGCTTTATTCTGACTTGTCGCACTATCCTGATCTGAATATCCCCGAAGCTGTGAATGGTCATATGTCCTTCCCATCTCCCTGTTAGCTCTGGGAATGGTGCAAAGTGACATTGTTGCTGTTGAAACCTTATGAATAACTGATAAATAATGACATACAGTCAATGAGGTTTTTTTAATCGAACAGTTAAACACATTTCTGGACATGTTAATTGACATGGGACCTACATTTAGCTAACAAAAACTGGATCTTGCATGTAAATCCAAAATGGACCCTGTTGACAAATTGAGGCTTACATTTTAAAAAAACAATTCATAACATTGATTTCAGGGGCTAAAACAGTAACATTATGTTTTCAGGTAATACTCAGAAGGAACCATATCGTATTATTCTGTCTTAGAAAATTCAGTTCTCTGCAATAATCTAGTCTCACGGAAGGTTGGTAAGGGTCTTTAATGGCAGATGGCAAATCAGCATACATACTTCCACACAACAGGACAACACGTCAACACCCTGATCCAACTGACTGAACACTGGCATACATTGTTTTTATATCTTCACATAACGTGGTCTATGGAAGGGGCGTGCCAAACATTTTTTGATGGACATGGTATCAAATGTGATGTCCTGTCAAAGTTTCGAAATAATAGTTTCGAAATACAATCATTTCGAAACTAAAGCATCGAGAAAAAAAAATTGAATGCATTTTTTTAATGTACATGTGCTTTTTTTTTGGTTTCGTTTAGTAAAATCAGTGGTTTTTCCAAAAAAAAACAGAGGTTTGGTGGGGGAGACCCCCTCCCAAAAAAAAACATGCATTCGAAAAAACATTTTCTGATCCTTTTGAGTCGAAACTGTTGTATTTCGACACTATGACTGTTGAAACTATGACTATAAACCATCAAATGTATCAGGGTATCTCAGTTCTGTTCTACATGGTTATCATAATACAGTATACAAACATCAACTACCTTCTCATGCCTCAGTGAGGGCTCCTTGCAACTTGGAGCAGGCATGTTCAGATACACGCTTAGCAAGTCAGCAGATTCAGGGATAACTATGGTTCTCTCAGTGATCAGGCAGTGCCAGGTCCGCCTAATGTTGCTATTTCTACACACCAGAGTGGTCTTGCTGGGTGAGGCAGTGTTCTATATCTCGCTTGTCTGGTGGAAATACGTAAGAAGCGGGCAGTCTATGAAGCAGGCTGCATCTCTCAGCGTACCTGGTGTACATTCGGTTAAGGCATGCATGCGCACAATGATATAGGGTTACACTGCTATAGGCAGGGCGACATGATTCAGGATTCAGGATTCAGGGTGATTCAGGATTCAGGATTCAGGGCACAAGCACAGTTTAGCTTTGCATGCAAGGCATAGAATGGCCGCATGTGTACATTTTCCATCACAATTCTCAAATGTCATGATCTTTCAGTTGCACAGAGTAAGGTCCTACTGACAGAATTGTTGTGTGACAATTTCACCAGTTATACCTAGGGGGAAAGTATGAAAATGTATATAGAAATGAGAAATGAGGCTGGGAATGTGTTGTGAGTGCCAACCCAAGAACCAAACGTCTGCACGTCCATATTTAAAGATATTGAACTTTCAAATAATTTGCAATTCAACAAAGTAGATGGAATGTGCAAACTCTCTTCCAAAAGTATTTAAAACCTTAACTCTTAAGGCCAACATTGCCATTGTTCTTTTGGAAGAAATGAATACATCGCTTATCCCAGCAATTTTACTGAGTAGCCTTAAATTGGCATTAGTAACTCTGTAAAAACAATTGTGGCCTACCCTTCTGACCGTTTCAACTTCCTAACTTGCTTTATGTGGCAATTCCTATTAAGTAGTATTACACCAGCGGCGTGCCTTTGTGGAAATTGACAACATTCTAGATCCACTGAAGGCCAGATTTAGACAGCACCGAATCAAGCATCACTGCCATTCTAGATGAACTACGACTGGGGACGACTTAAGGAGCACCAGGGTGCTGGTGTGCTTGGAACTGTTGGCTGCTTTGACACTGTTTCCCACTAGTTTTTATTGTACAGTTTGTCAGAAATAGGATGTCCACACAGTGTTCTGGAGTAGATTTGTGCCTTTCTAACAAGGAGGCAAAAAAAGGTTAGACTTGCACCATTCATCACTTGAGTTTGGACACTGGAGTGTGGGGTACCCCAGGGTCTGGCATTCTCCCTGTGTTAAAATTAATTTCCGCTCCCTTCTCAGACTAAAACATTTGGTGTCAAGATATACAAGAAAGCCTACCATCTATGACCCCACCCACTTTACAGATTGTCTTTTGGAAATATTTAGCTGGGGGCAAACTAACAACTCAAAAACTACCAACAGTACGATCATGGTAGTTGGTGTCAGGGAGAATTGGAGTGAGTGAGCCATTTTTCTCACTCACTCATGTGTTTTCACCTGATTTGGATTATGTGTTTCCTTTGTTTTTGCAGTCTGACAAACTCCATAGGCATCTGCTTTTTGTATGGTGACACACACCACATCCAGTGCAGTGCCACAGAGAAAACATTTAGATTTTTCATAACGTTGAAATACTTTTTCTTGTGTGAACTACTATTCTGAAGAATAGTAAAGTGAAATTGACTTTACTTACCGTTTCTCTTTGTGGGTCCAGCACACACCATCTTATGTGGAGTGTTCGGGGGTTACTTATCCTATCTACTCATGTAACATTGTTTATGTTACCCTCACTACTTTAAATGGCTGGTGGAAGTGGTTTAATTTTCCTACCATTGTGCTTTTCTACCGCAGGCTGAATCCTCGGCTGCAGTATAGCACCCATGGGTGACCATTTTGTCAAAATGGCCCGTTCTTGTTTTTTTGCCAATTTCTGTTAGTGAGGTCTTTCTTGGGTTTTACCCTGTGTGCCAAGCCGGGTCTGAGCCCTTTTATCATTTTGCCTTTGCTGGGCTTCAGTACTGAAACCCGCCTCTGGCTCCAGTGTGTCTGGAAGGACAGGAAGTGAGGGAGATTCCCGAACCTCCCCTGTCCTTTGTCTTTAGGAATGCCTGAATGGACCTAGTCCTGATTGGGTGCCTGGCTGTCCTTACAGGGCAGCCACCCTGCTGTTTGAGTGACAGTTAGGCTGTGCATGAATGGGAAAAACCTGCTTAAAAGGCGAGGGTTTTGGTACTAGAGGTAGAGTCGACCACTGGGAGGAACACCCGATGAAGAAACTGTGAACAAAGCTTGCTGCATCCTCCTGGACCTTTGAGTTGCCCGGTGAATCCCTGCTGCGTGCTGAAACTCCTTTTTCTGATTGACAAGAGAAGCTCCTGAAGGGAGGACTTCTTCCCTTGGGGTATTGGGACCAACTAACCTCGAGACGAACTCCATTGGACCATCTTCCCTGACTGGCTGTACTTCTTTGCTGCTGCAGTAACCGAGTTCCATGGGTCGAGAAATCCGTAGTCAAGTGCAATGTCTGCAGGCCAGGCAGAAGCTCCAGGAGTCTCCTAAGACCTTCCAGAAGCAGGAGGACCAGAGCTTGAGTCCCCTCACCAGAGTGCAGGACTCAAGGAGTGAAGGGAGCCCAACCGGTGTCCAAGATTCGCGGTGGTGCTGTTTACCGAGTGCTGAAACCGCAAAGTGCTGCTGATCTGAAAAGAGCCTGTAGCTGCTGCCGATCTCTGAATTACTGCCGCTAGAGTCCTCCAGACATCCTCCCTCTTGTCCCCACTACCGAGACCCAGGAACCCAGGATCTGCATTGCTGCAACCAGACAGAAGCCAACTGGACCACTTGTCTTCTAACCAAAGGTACTGTTCCAACTTGGGGTACTCACCTAGTGTCTTTAGCTTTGCTCTTCTCAGTTGAGACTTGCAGTAGCAACCTTGCTAGACTTGATTTCAGCTATACCCTTCACAAGTGTAATAGCATGTGACGCTACAGCAGTGGTCTTCAAACTTTTTAGGCCTCGGCCACGACCCAGGCAAAATGTGGGCAAGCCGGCCCCCCAAAAATGCCAAATGGACAGTACGTCCAAATGGCTATGAACTATCGCGCACTGTCACCGCATCCTACTCCCAGTATAGTCCCGGGCTCCCCACCTGCTCCCATCAGTCTCTGGACTCCCTCTTCCCATTCCTAGCCCAGTCCCTGTGCTCTCCCCACCTCACTCCACCCCACCACAGACCCTGGGCTCTCCAAACCTTGCTACCACCACTCTCCCATGGATCCCGCCCATCCTGCTCCCACCAAGTCCCTGGGCTTCCCCACCCTGCTGCCAGCAAAGTCCCAGTGCCAGTGGTGGCTGGTGAATTATTTTAAATGGAGGGGCATACATATTTCCACCAGATATATAGCGACCGAGTGCAGCGAAGGAGCCAAAACCAATCAAGGGGGTCCCTGAATTTTCTTTAAATAATGGCCTAAAGTTTTGTATTTTAGAGCATACATTTTAAAACAAATGGGTAAAAATCCAAACAGTTTGTAATTGGCGCTGGGGGGTGCATGGAGCAGGAATTATATTTTTTACTAGCTATCTATGATAGATGTCCAGTAAAAAGATACCATCCCTGTCCCCACAGTGCCTAACACAATACACATGATTGTGTGTGTGCAAGTGTTAGCACAGAGCTCGATATTCTTTGCCAAATAAGCGTAGTTCCGTCTAGGCAGTAGAACCCCTTGTGTAGAAGACAAGTTCTTTCTGCCAATATACCTGTCAGAGGAGCCAAGAAATACACCCTGACAGATCTATTAACCAAAAGATGGATGTACGCCACAGGAACCGCTAGCCTGCAAAGGGAGTCACAATTAATACCAGCAAAATGTCAATAACCAACCAATATAGGAAGCAAGAGTAAGGCAATACCTGAATGACTATCTGGAAGGTGTTATATGAGTAAAGTACTTGAGATGTTTAACCTAGAAGCACACCAATGCAGTTAGACACTAATCAATGATCTGACTAGTTTCCTTAACGAAGACTCAACATAGAACGCTCTTACCATATGCAGTAAACCTTGCAGGTCCATGAAGAAGATGAGTCCGGAAGTCCACAGGTAAGTCCAGGAGACCACCTATCACCCGACGGCACGAGGACGCCTAATAGTCCCAGATCACAGTTCCTGTGGATGGAAAAGAGTTCAGCGATTCACCTACCAACCGCTGCCACGAGGACACCTAAGTAGCAACACAAAGCGTCTCTAGTTCAAACGCCGAGTGGAATAGGCGTACTTGAAGTCCGCGGAAGGAAGGAACTCCGAGCTCTGTCAAATGAATCACAGATCCAAGGTGAGTTGAGGAAGCGGTCCGGGTCGGCAACAATGCAGTTAAGACAGAGACAAAGGGTCGAGTAGCTTTCTGGGGTCGTAGGTATCCGGAAACAAGAAGACAAGTTGGGCAAACCAAGGGAATCCAAAAACAGGCCGGGGTCAAGAAATCCAAGGGACAAGAATATCACAGTAATCACTAGGCTATAGAATACAAATTCAGAAGCGAAGCGCCAAGTTCAAACGGGGCATAAATACACTAACGCCGGTCACGTGATCCGCTAAACGGAGTTCAACGTGAGAAGACTTGTGACCTCAGAAATGCAGAGCGTCCGCATTTCCAGGGCAACCCCCAACGCTTTCGGAAGGGCTGGCAGCATACCAAATGATTACGGATACGATCGCTGTAGGAATATGTCCGTACTCCATGGGGTGAATGACAGCTTTGTGTGGGAACAGAGGGTGGAACAGACGTCAATTCTGTACACCGAGCTCTGGACCTAACAGAATACCTGATGCCCCTTTGTTTTCTGACAGCAAGGCATTGGAGGGGGCCAAGGGAGAAAGCATGGTACTTTTGACTGGCCATCTATGATAGATATCCAGTAAAAAAAATACCATCCCTGTCCCCTGGGCTCCACAGTTCCTCAGCAGGAGAGCTGATTTTGGCAGGTGGTTAGAGGGATTGTGCAACAAAGACATTTTTAAAATGCCTTTGTTGTACAACCCCCTAGGCCCCCACCACCCACTCGCCAAAATCAGCTCAACGGACCAAAACACACACCCACACCCACACCCACACACAACACACACTCACACAGCAATCACTCTAGCATTCACACAAGCACCCATCACCATACACTCACTCATAACACAAGCATACACGCATCTACACACATATTTAAAAAAAATTTTTTTTAACATAAACGTACATTCTGCAGGGGCCTGCACGTGGGTGCTGAAACGTCCCGCTCCTGGCTGCTCTGTCTGTATGTCCGAGAAGGCACAGGTGCTCTCCCTCTTACATACAGACATGCAGTGCCCAAGCTAGCATTTCCAATGAGCTATACAAGGCTGGTGAAGCAAAGTTCTCCCAGCCTTGCAGGCACAGTGAGCATGTGTGGCTGGGGAACTGAACTGCCAAAGACAGTTCACCCGGCCCAGCAGCCAATCCCTCAGCTGGAAAAAGCAGCTGAGGGAGCGCTCAGTGTTTCACTGGGCTGGCTCCTCCATAATGTGTGAGGGGGCCACTGAGTGAACACCCCCTCGCCCATTATGGATGGGCCGCCAGGCTCGGACTGGCCTATAGGGCAATAAGGCAATGCCCGTACAAGAATTGCAAAATGCTAATGTGGACCAGTCAATAAGGGCTACTTTTCTGGCCTATGTGGACCAGTTTGATGAGTTACTTCACCATGCAGCTAGTAGTTTTGACCATTGTTGCTGAATAAATATTGTTTAAATATCACAATGTGCTTAGATTTTAATGGAAAACACCCCCTTAGGTACTATTAAAAGGAATGAACATCCATTTGCAACTGCGGCCCACTTTTTCATTGGTGCCTGAGACAGTTTAATGCTCCAGACTGACCAGGTGACCCGCCCCTGCCCATTGCCTCCAAACTAAAAAAAGAAGAAAAATTGGGTCCCCCCGAACCACCCCTGCCAGGGATGAGCCCACGCGCCACTGGGGGTGGGCGCACCCCACAGTTTGAAGACCTCTGCCCTACAGTGATTTCTCTTCAACAAACGCTCAAACTTTGTGCAAGACTTTGTTCTCTAAGAAGTGCCTCAGCTCCATTTACTGTGCTCCAATTGACTTTGGCTGTCCTGGCTCCCTGCAGACTCTTCTAGTCCACTTTACTTTGGTATTTAGTGTCCCTCGGAGGTGATAACTTGGTGTTAAACTATTATTGCTGGGAAAGGTTTTTTTCTAGACTTAATTGGAAGATTTAAGTGCTCACATGCTCTGAGAACCTATTTAACCGTGTTTGGCCCCTCAACCTTTCCTTTCTACAAACCTCAGAATCTGCAAAGTGTACTAGTGATATATAAATGGCATTACTGTCCTAGTTAGTGAAGTCACCTCATGGTGTAGGAAATGTGTAAAAAAACCTCTGTAAAGAGTATCTACTAGCTTTGTGTTGATTCTGGAAAAAATATTTTAAAATATATTTGATTGTTACCTATATTGCCCCTTTTAAAGAATGCCTATTTAAAAAACTGATGTTCAATAAATAAATAATTATTTATAACTGAAACCTTAAATGTGAGTGTTACCTGGCTACTTGCATTTGTGAATTTCATTGCTACAGGTCTACAGCTCACATTTACCCCTCTTGAGATAAGCCTGGCTGCTCAGTCACACTACCAACTTGTGTAGTACAGGCCTACACAAAAAGGTGGGTTGCCTAACACCAAGAGGACAGGTGTTGTGTAGTCTCCCACAGGGTTACTACATATATGCTTGCCTAACAGTCCGGAATGCTGCTCATATTTGCACATGCTATTTATGGGCCCTCTCAACTCGGAACATATTCCCTATTGGCTTCTATGGTTAAGAAGCTGAAAGTCCTCTTGGATGCTGATCTAGCTTTGGGGCTGCACGTCGGAGCAGTCGTTTTACTTTTTAACAGGTCTGAGAAAAAATGTCTTTTCTAATGTTCCCAGTATAGTCTAGGCCACTATATGCTTGGTACACCTCATCCTCTACCACTCCAACTGTGTCCCTCAATCTACCTAAATCCTTGGCAAATTGACTGCAGAGACTGTCGCACACCTATTGCTGAGGCTGCACCACTTTGATCATGTGACACCCATTCTGCTGCCGCTACCCTGGTTGTCTGTTGAGAGCAGGGTCTAATAATGCAAGTCTCTATGTATTTCCCATAGACCCTGATGTGACTTCAGACCTACCTTCATGCAGTGGAAATTCCATAGATCTACCCTAGGTGGTATCAGTGCACTTTAGAAAATGTATAACATAATACGCACACACATCAATACAGTTCACAAGAACAATGGTCTTTAACTTGATATTGGACCAATATATTTAAACCCTATGAAGAAGTGGCCATTTAATGGTTTCATTAAGGCAGACTTTAAAGGGCCACATTATGAGTGCGGTAGTGCGGGAAAAAAACATAGGCAATGCAGTGCTAATTCCGTTACCGCCACATTGCCGCACCAACCTACGTTAGGCTTGGCGGTAAGGTGGAAGATAAACATCCAGCAAGATGCTGGAGGTACATCTGCCACCTTACCACCCAAATCAGCAAAATCCACAGAATTACTGCCGGGACTCCCAAAATGGGACCTACACCCCACTACCACACTAGTAATCCCACAGTACATCTGTGGGACCAAGTGGCGCTAACAGCAATTCCAATGAAATATCGCCAAAAGGATTTACTGCTGCAATATTACCAAACTCGTAATGAGGCCCAATGATTCGGGTGTAGATAGGGTTGACTTGCCCCTATTGCCCTGTTTGACTACGTCAATAATCAGCCAGGTAAGATCCTTTTCTAAGCCATTTTGTCACACAAAATCGGGACGGAATAGTGCTTGCGTGGGTTTGGTCCAAATCTCTGACCTGTGTTCCCAGATGCAAATATTAGTTGCTTTTGGCATCACACATATGTAGATTTGGTAAACCGTATTAATTGTTTGGCAGTTTGTGTGGTTGCGTAATTTCCAACTTGAAGTCTCTGGCCATCATTACGAGTGTGGCGGTCTGGAAACAAGGTATCTGGTAGCAACGTAACAGCACCCTTTCTGAACCGCCATACTCCGAGAATCGCGGTAGGGGCACGGATCCCCCGGCAGGCTTGATCTGCTGGGAAATCAGGCCCCTACCAGCATGTCTCTCACTGAAGCACCGACACCTTTAGCAACGGTGCCGGTTCTTCAGTGTCCCCATTCCCATGGAGTCCATGGGAATGTGGATTTACCGTTCCGCCGCCACTTTTGATATCCCATATGCATTGGGAAATCAGGTGGCGGAATCGGTGTTATGGGTTGGCAGCAACCTGCCGGTAGCACCGCCGGGTTACCGCCAACCTCGTAATGAGGGCTTCTGTGTCTGAAGATGAAGTATTTCTTTGTGAGTGCGATTGCCAAAGTGTTAGTGCCCCATGAATGAAAGTGAACTAAAGAGTCCAGTGATGGTAAAAGCCCTAAGGGCGTCATATAGTGTTTGGTGGTAATGATAAAACAGCAGTATTTCTGAATACTGCATCTTTTATAACTGCTCCAAAATCAGAGTTTCAGAATAGAACCTCACCAGAGCAGCCGGGTTTTGTCTGGAGGAAATTCCCTCCACACAAAACATTTACCACATGTGATATTTCCACACGTGGTGATATGGAAATCCCCATGGAGTCCAATAGGACTCTGAAATGGGGAAAAACGGAAGGATCCACAGTGCGCTACCTCATGTAGACCCTTCCGGTTACCACATGCTAACCGCATGGGGAAATTGAATTTTAGTTTGACAGCCTTTGCTCAGAAAATACCATCACACTCTACATGGTGCCCTAATTTCTTTAGGCAAGGAATCATGTACCATTCTGTCCTCGGGGTGTTTTCCTTATTGATGGCAAAGATGGGCATGGGTATTGACAGTTCATTGAGGACCACTAGATGCCAATGTTTACAGATGAGCTGTTTATTCTTGGTGTAGGTCTCAAGTAGGTGGTGGATCGTGCTAATGTGTGCTCTGCGTGCCAAACTATTCAAGCCACTTGTTTTAGGAGTCTGACAGGAGTATCTTTAAAGGAGCGGGCACTGGATCAGAGAGTTGGCATCCATGGGATCATCTTCTTTAAAAATGTAATTTATGTTTAAAGTCGGAAAATTGCCGATAAGGTAGATTGTCCATTTGAGATTTTGGAGGCTGGCTGGAGTCATGGAACATTGTATCTCTGTGGGTGCATTTACACCATAAGAAAATGTGTGGAGTCACAAACAGAATACTTGTGCGCTATTTATCACTACTATATTCAGAAAAGGCGTCTCTAGCAGCAATTCCGTACCCACCAACCCATCCACAAAGGCTGGCAACAATTAACAATAGTATAATGAAAACGGGGGTAGGAATGCGCTTGACACTGTTAAACTAAAGTAAGACTGTTGATTTACTTTAGTTTAACAGTGTCAAGCGCATTCCTACCCCCGTTTTCATTATACTAGCATTTACACCATAGGTTGCTTATAGTGCAATGTAAACTGAATGTACTATGGTCAAGTGGTGCACAAGGTGTTCCAGGAGAGCATGGTAACCTGAATGTACTAAGGTGCAGTGGTGCACAAGGGGTGGCAGGAGAGAATTGTAACCTGAATGTAGTAAGGAGCATTGGTGCACAAGGTGTGCTGGGAGAGCATGGTAATCTGAACGTACTATGGTGCAGTGGTGCAAAAGGTGTGGCACGAGAGAATGGTAGCCTGAATTTACTAAGGTGCCGTGGTGTACAAGGTGTTGCAGAAGAGCCAGGAGAGCATGGTAACCTGGATGTACTAAGGTGCAGTGGTGCACAAGGTATGGCAGGAGAGCCAGGAGAGCATGCTAACCTGAACGTACTAAGATGCAGGCATGCACAAGGTGTGGCGGGAGAGAATAGTAACCTGAACGTACAAAGGCGCAATGGTGCACAATGTGTGCCAGGAGAGCCTCATAACCTGAATGTACTAAGGTGCAGTGGTGCAAAAGGTATGGCAGGAGAGCCAGGTGAGCATGGTAACCTGAGCATAGTAAGGTTCAGTTGTGCATAAGGTGTGGCAGGAGAGAATAGTAACCTAAATGTACAACAGTGCAGTGGTGCACAAGGTGTTCCAGGAGAGCAGCATAACCTGAACGTACTAAGGTGCAGTGGCGCACAAGGCGTGGCAGGAGAGAATGGTAACCTGAATGTACTAAGGCACAAGGTGTAGCAGGAGAGAATAGTAACCTGAACGTACTAGGGTGCAGTGGTGAACAAGGTGTTCCAGGAGAGCATGGTTACCTGAATGTACTAAGGTGCAGAGGTGCACAAGGGGTGGCAGGAGAGAATTGTAACCTGAATGTAGTAAAGAGCACTGGTGCACAAGGTGTGCCGGGAGAGCATGGTAATCTGAACGTACTATGGTGCAGTGGTGCAGAAGGTGTGGCACGAGAGAATGGTAGCCTGAATTTACTAAGGTGCTGTGGTGTACAAGGTGTTGCAGAAGAGCCAGGAGAGCATGGTAACCTGGATGTACTAAGGTGCAGTGGTGCACAAGGTATGGCAGGAGAGCCAGGAGAGCATGCTAACCTGAACGTACTAAGATGCAGGCATGCACAAGGTGTGGCAGGAGAGAATAGTAACCTGAACGTATAAAGGCGCAATGGTGCACAATGTGTGCCAGGAGAGCCTCATAACCTGAATGTACTAAGGTGCAGTGGTGCAAAAGGTATGGCAGGAGAGCCAGGAGAGCATGGTAACCTGAGCATAGTAAGGTTCAGTTGTGCATAAGGTGTGGCAGGAGAGAATAGTAACCTAAATGTACAACGTTGCACTCGTGCACAAGGTGTGCCAGGAGAGCATGGTAACCTGACTGTACTAAGGTGCAGTGGTGCACAAGGTGTTCCAGGAGAGCAGCATAACCTGAACGTACTAAGGTGCAGTGGTGCACAAGGCGTGGCAGGAGAGAATGGTAACCTGAATGTACTAAGGCACAGTGGTGCACAAGGTGTGACAGGAGAGAAAAGTAACCTGAATGTACAACGTTGCACTCGTGCACAAGGTGTGCCAGGAGAGCATGGTAACCTGACTGTACTAAGGTGCAGTGGTGCACAAGGTGTGCCAGGAGAGAATTGTAACCTGAATGTTCTAAGGCGCAGTGGTGCACAAGGTATGCTAGGAGAGCATGGTCACCTGAACGTACTAACGCGCAGTAGTGCACAAGGTATGCCAGGAGAGCATGGTCACCTGAACGTACTAAGGCGCAGTGGAGCACAAGGTGTGCCAGGAGAGCATGGTAACCTGAACGTACTAACGTTGCAGTGGTGAAAAAGGTGTGGCAGGAGAGAATGGTAGCCTGAATGTACTAAGGTGGAGTGATACACAAGGTATGGCAGGAGAGCCAGGAGAGCATGGTAACCTGAACGTACTAACGTCCAGTCATGCACAAGGTGTGCCAGGAGAGAATAGTAACCTGAATGTACAACGATGCAGTGGTACACAAGGTGTGCCAGGCGAACCTCTTAACCTGAATGTACCAAGGTGCAGTGGTGCACAAGGTGTGGCAGGAGAGCATGATAACCTGAACGTACTAAGGTGCAGTGGTGCACAAAGTGTGGCAGGAGAGAATGGTAACTTTGAACTTACTTGCGGCAGGAGAGCCAGGAGAGCATGCTAACCTGAACATACAAAGGTGCAGTGATGCGCAAGGTGTGCCAGGAGAGCCTGGTAACCTAAAGGTACTAAGGTGCAGTGGTGCACAAGGTGTGCCAGGAGAGAATGGTAACCTAAACATATTAAGGTGCGGTGGTGCGCCAGGTGTGCCAGGAGAGCATGGTAACCTGGACATAATAAGGTGCTGTGATGCACAAGGTGTGGCAGGAGATAATGGTAACCTGAACGTACCAAGGTGCAGTAGTGCACAAAGGGTGGCAGGAGAGCAATGATAGTATGGTAACGTGAAGGAACTAAGGTGCAGTGGTGCACCAGGAGAGCATGGTAACCTGAATGTACTAAGGTGCAGTGGTGCGCAAGTTATGCCACGAGAGAATGGTAACCTGAACGTACAACGGTGCAGTGGTGCACATGGTGTGGCAGGAGAGCCAGGAGAGCATGGTAACCTGAATGTACTAAGGTGCAGTGGTGCACAAAGTGTGGCAGGAGAGAATCGTAACCTGAACTTACTAAGGTGCAGTGGTGCACAAGGTGTGCCAGGAGAGCATGGTAACCTGAATGTACTAAGGTGCAGTGGTGCACAAGGTGTGGAAGGAGAGCCAGAATAGCATGGTAACTCATATGTACTAAGGTGCAGTGGTGTGCAAGGTTTGCCAGGAGAGCTTGGTAACCTGAACATACTAAGGTGCAGTGGTGCAAAAGTTGTGGCAGGAGAGAACAGTAACCGGAACGTACCAAGGTGCAGTGGTGCAGTGGTGCACCAGGAGAGCATAGTAACCTGAATGTACTAAGGTGCAGTGGTACACAAGGGGTGGCAGGAGAGAATTGTAACCTGAATGTAGTAAGGAGCACTGGTGCACAAGGTGTGCCGAGAGAGCATGGTAATCTGAACGTACTATGGTGCAGTGGTGCAGAAGGTGTGGCACGAGAGAATGGTAGCCTGAATTTACTAAGGTGCCGTGGTGTACAAGGTGTTGCAGAAGAGCCAGGAGAGCATGGTAACCTGGATGTACTAAGGTGCAGTGGTGCACAAGATATGGCAGGAGAGCCAGGAGAGCATGCTAACCTGAACGTACTAAGATGCAGGCATGCACAAGGTGTGGCAGGAGAGAATAGTAACCTGAACGTACAAAGGCGCAATGGTGCATAATGTGTGCCAGGAGAGCCTCATAACCTGAATGTACTAAGGTGCAGTGGTGCAAAAGGTATGGCAGGAGAACCAGGGGATCATGGTAACCTGAGCATAGTAAGGTTCAGTTGTGCATAAGGTGTGGCAGGAGAGAATAGTAACCTAAATGTACAACAGTGCAGTGGTGCACAAGGTGTTCCAGGAGAGCAGCATAACCTGAATGTACTAAGGTGAAGTGGTGCACAAGGCGTGGCAGGAGAGAATGGTAACCTGAATGTACTAAGGCACAGTGGTGCACAAGGTGTGACAGGAGAGAAAAGTAACCTGAATGTACAACGTTGCACTGGTGCACAAGGTGTGCCAGGAGAGCATGGTAACCTGACTGTACTAAGGTGCAGTGGTGCACAAGGTGTGTCAGGAGAGCATGGTAACCTGAACATGCTAAGGTGCAGTGGTGCAGAAGGTGTGGCAAGAGAAAATTGTAACCTGAATGTACGAAGGCGCAGTGGTGCACAAGGTGCGCCAGGAGAGAATTGTAACCCGAATGTTCTAAGGCGCAGTGGTGCACAAGGTATGCCAGGAGAGCATGGTCACCTGAACGTACAAAGGCGCAGTGGTGCACAAGGTATGCCAGGAGAGCATTGTCACCTGAACGTACTAAGGCACAGTGGAGCACAAGGTGTGCCAGGAGAGCATGGTAACCTGAAAGTACTAACGTTGCAGTGGTGAAAAAGGTGTGGCAGGAGAGAATGGTAGCCTGAATGTACTAAGGTGGAGTGATACACAAGGTATGGCAGGAGAGCTAGGAGAGCATGGTAACCTGAACGTACTAACGTGCAGTCATGCACAAGGTGTGGCAGGAGAGAATAGTAACCTGAATGTACAACGATGCAGTGGTACACAAGGTGTGCCAGGCGAACCTCATAACCTGAATGTACCAAGGTGCAGTGGTGAACAAGGTGTGGCAGGAGAGCATGATAACCTGAATGTACTAAGGTGCAGTGGTGCACAAAGTGTGGCAGGAGAGAATGGTAACTTGAACTTACCAAGGTGCAGTAGTGCACAAGGTGTGCCAGGAGAGCATGGTAACATGAACGTACTAAGGTGCAGTGGTGTACAAGGTGCGGCAGGAGAGCCAGGAGAGCCTGGTAACCTAAAGGTACTAAGGTGCAGTGGTGCACAAGGTGTGCCAGGAGAGAATGGTAACCTAAACATATTAAGGTGCGGTGGTGCGCCAGGTGTGCCAGGAGAGCATGGTAACCTGGACATAATAAGGTGCTGTGATGCACAAGGTGTGGCAGGAGATAATGGTAACCTGAACGAACCAAGGTGCAGTAGTGCACAAAGGGTGGCAGGAGAGCAATGATAGTATGGTAACGTGAAGGAACTAAGGTGCAGTGGTGCACCAGGAGAGCATGGTAACCTGAATGTACTAAGGTGCAGTGGTGCGCAAGTTATGCCAGGAGAGAATGGTAACCTGAACGTACAACGGTGCAGTGGTGCACATGGTGTGGCAGGAGAGCCAGGAGAGCATGGTAACCTGAATGTACTAAGGTGCAGTGGTGCACAAAGTGTGGCAGGAGAGAATGGTAACCTGAACTTACTAAGGTGCAGTGGTGCACAAGGTGTGCCAGGAGAGCATGGTAACCTGAATGTACTAAGGTGCAGTGGTGCACAAGGTGTGGAAGGAGAGCCAGAATAGCATGGTAACTTATATGTACTAAGGTGCAGTGGTGTGCAAGGTGCGGCAGGAGAGCCAGGAGAGCATGCTAACCTGAACATACTAAGGTGCAGTGATGCGCAAGGTGTGCCAGGAGAGCCTGGTAACCTAAAGGTACTAAGGTGCAGTGGTGCACAAGGTGTGCCAGGAGAGAATGGTAACCTAAACATATTAAGGTGCGGTGGTGCGCGAGGTGTGCCAGGAGAGCATGGTAACCTGGACATAATAAGGTGCTGTGATGCACAAGGTGTGGCAGGAGATAATGGTAACCTGAACGAACCAAGGTGCAGTAGTGCACAAAGGGTGGCAGGAGAGCAATGATAGTATGGTAACGTGAAGGAACTAAGGTGCAGTGGTGCACCAGGAGAGCATGGTAACCTGAATGTACTAAGGTGCAGTGGTGCGCAAGTTATGCCAGGAGAGAATGGTAACCTGAACGTACAACGGTGCAGTGGTGCACATGGTGTGGCAGGAGAGCCAGGAGAGCATGGTAACCTGAATGTACTAAGGTGCAGTGGTGCACAAAGTGTGGCAGGAGAGAATGGTAACCTGAACTTACTAAGGTGCAGTGGTGCACAAGGTGTGCCAGGAGAGCATGGTAACCTGAATGTACTAAGGTGCAGTGGTGCACAAGGTGTGGAAGGAGAGCCAGAATAGCATGGTAACTTATATGTACTAAGGTGCAGTGGTGTGCAAGGTTTGCCAGGAGAGCTTGGTAACCTGAACATACTAAGGTGCAGTGGTGCAAAAGTTGTGGCAGGAGAGAACAGTAACCGGAACGTACCAAGGTGCAGTGGTGCAGTGGTGCACCAGGAGAGCATAGTAACCTGAATGTACTAAGGTGCAGTGGTACACAAGGGGTGGCAGGAGAGAATTGTAACCTGAATGTAGTAAGGAGCACTGGTGCACAAGGTGTACCGGGAGAGCATGGTAATCTGAACGTACTATGGTGCAGTGGTGCAGAAGGTGTGGCACGAGAGAATGGTAGCCTGAATTTACTAAGGTGCCGTGGTGTACAAGGTGTTGCAGAAGAGCCAGGAGAGCATGGTAACCTGGATGTATTAAGGTGCAGTGGTGCACAAGGTATGGCAGGAGAGCCAGGAGAGCATGCTAACCTGAACGTACTAAGATGCAGGCATGCACAAGGTGTGGCAGGAGAGAATAGTAACCTGAACGTACAAAGTTGCAATGGTGCACAATGTGTGCCAGGAGAGCCTCATAACCTGAATGTACTAAGGTGCAGTGGTGCAAAAGGTATGGCAGGAGAACCAGGAGAGCATGGTAACCTGAGCATAGTAAGGTTCAGTTGTGCATAAGGTGTGGCAGGAGAGAATAGTAACCTAAATGTACAACAGTGCAGTGGTGCACAAGGTGCTCCAGGAGAGCAGCATAACCTGAATGTACTAAGGTGAAGTGGTGCACAAGGCGTGGCAGGAGAGTATGGTAACCTGAATGTACTAAGGCACAGTGGTGCACAAGGTGTGACAGGAGAGAAAAGTAACCTGAATGTACAACGTTGCACTGGTGCACAAGGTGTGCCAGGAGAGCATGGTAACCTGACTGTACTAAGGTGCAGTGGTGCACAAGGTGTGTCAGGAGAGCATGGTAACCTGAACATGCTAAGGTGCAGTGGTGCAGAAGGTGTGGCAAGAGAAAATTGTAACCTGAATGTATGAAGGCGCAGTGGTGCACAAGGTGTGCCAGGAGAGAATTGTAACCCGAATGTTCTAAGGCGCAGTGGTGCACAAGGTATGCCAGGAGAGCATGGTCACCTGAACGTACTAAGGCGCAGTGGTGCACAGGGTATGCCAGGAGAGCATTGTCACCTGAACGTACTAAGGCGCAGTGGAGCACAAGGTGTGCCAGGAGAGCATGGTAACCTGAATGTACTAACGTTGCAGTGGTGAAAAAGGTGTGGCAGGAGAGAATGGTAGCCTGAATGTACTAAGGTGGAGTGATACACAAGGTATGGCAGGAGAGCTAGGAGAGCATGGTAACCTGAACGTACTAACGTGCAGTCATGCACAAGGTGTGGCAGGAGAGAATAGTAACCTGAATGTACAACGATGCAGTAGTACACAAGGTGTGCCAGGCGAACCTCATAACCTGAATGTACCAAGGTGCAGTGGTGCACAAGGTGTGCCAGGCGAACCTCATAACCTGAATGTACCAAGGTGCAGTAGTGCACAAGGTGTGCCAGGAGAGCATGGTAACATGAACGTACTAAGGTGCAGTGGTGTACAAGGTGCGGCAGGAGAGCCAGGAGAGCATGCTAACCTAAACATACTAAGGTGCAGTGATGCGCAAGGTGTGCCAGGAGAGCCTGGTAACCTAAAGGTACTAAGGTGCAGTGGTGCAAAAGGTGTGCCAGAAGAGAATGGTAACCTAAACATATTAAGGTGCTGTGATGCACAAGGTGTGGCAGGAGATAATGGTAACCTGAACGTACCAAGGTGCAGTAGTGCACAAAGGGTGGCAGGAGAGCAATGATAGTATGGTAACGTGAAGGAACTAAGGTGCAGTGGTGCACCAGGAGAGCATGGTAACCTGAATGTACTAAGGTGCAGTGGTGCGCAAGTTATGCCAGGAGAGAATGGTAACCTGAACGTCCAACGGTGCAGTGGTGCACATGGTGTGGCAGGAGAGCCAGGAGAGCATGGTAACCTGAATGTACTAAGGTGCAGCGGTGCACAAAGTGTGGCAGGAGAGAATGGTAACCTGAACTTACTAAGGTGCAGTGGTGCACAAGGTGTGCCAGGAGAGCATGGTAACCTGAATGTACTGAGGTGCAGTGGTGCACAAGGTGTGGCAGGAGAGCCAGAATAGCATGGTAACTTATATGTACTAAGGTGCAGTGGTGTGCAAGGTGTGCCAGGAGACCTTGGTAACCTGAACATACTAAGGTGCAGTGGTGCAAAAGTTGTGGCAGGAGAGAACAGTAACCGGAACGTACCAAGGTGCAGTGGTGCGCCAGGAGAGAATGGTAACCTGAACGTACAAAGGTGCATTGGTACACAAGGTGTGCTAGGAGAGCATGGTAACCTGAACGTACTAAGGCGCAGTGGTGCACAAGGTGTGCCAGGAGAGCATGGTAACCTGAACGTACTAAGGTGCAGTGGTGAACAAGGTGTGGCAGGAGAGAATGGTAGCCGAACGTACTAAGGTGCAGTGATGCATAAGGTATGGCAGAAGAGCCAGGAGAGCATGGTAACCTGAACGTACTAAGGTGCAGTCATGCACAAGGTGTGGCAGGAGAGAATAGTAACCTGAATGTACAACGGTGCAGTGGTACACAAGGTGTGCCAGGTGAACCTCGTAACCTGAATGTACCAAGGTGTAGTGGTGCACAAGGTGTGGCAGGAGAGCCAGGAGAGCATGCTAACCTGAACATACTAAGGTGCAGTGGTGCACAAAGTGTGGCAGGAGAGAATGGTAACTTGAACTTACCAAGGTGCAGTGGTGCACAAGGTGTTCCAGGAGAGCATGGTAACCTGAACGTACTAAGGTGCAGTGGTGTACAAGGCGCGGCAGGAGAGCCAGGAGAGCATGCTAACCTGAACGTACTAAGGTGCAGTGATGCGCAAGGTGTGCCAGAGAGCATGGTAACCTGAACGTACCAAGGTGCAGTGGTGCACAAGGTGTGGCAGGAGAGCAGGGAGAGCATGGTAACCTAAAGTTACTAAGGTGCAGTGGTGCACAAGGTGTGCCAGGAGAGAATGGTAACCTAAACATAGTAAGGTGCTGTGATGCACAAGGTGTGGCAGGAGATAATGGTAACCTGAACGTACCAAGGTGCAGTAATGCACAAAGGGTGGCAGAAGAGCAATGAGAGTATGGTAACCTGAAGGAACTAAGGTGCAGTGGTGCACCAGGAGAGCATGGTAACCTGAATGTACTAAGGTGCAGTGGTGTGCAAGTTGTGCCAGGAAAGAATGCTAACCTGAACGTACTAAGGTGCAGTGGTGCACATGGTGTGGCAGGAGAGCCTGTAGAGCATGGTAACCTGAACATACTAAGGTGCAGTGGTGCACAAAGTGTGGCAGGAGAGAATGGTAACCTGAATTTACTAAGGTGCAGTGGTGCACAAGGTGTGGCAGGAGAGCCAGAATGGCTTGGTAACTTAAATGTACAAAGGTGCAGTGGTGTGCAAGGTGTGCCAGGAGAGCTTGGTAACCTGAACATACTAAGGGGCAGTGGTGCAAAAGGTGTGGCACGAGAGAATAATAACCGGAATGTACCACAGTGCAGTGGTGCACAAGGTGTGGCAGGAGAGTATGGTAACCTGAAGTTACTAAGGGGCAGTGGTGCGCCAGGAGAGCATGGTAACCTGAATGTACTAAGGTGCAGTGGTGGGCAAGGTGTGGCAGGAGATAATGATAATCTGAACGTACCAAGGTGCAGTCGTGCACAAAGTGTGGCAGGAGAGCAAGGAGAGTATGGTAACCTGAAGGTACTAAGGTGCAGTGGTGCGCCAGGAGATCGTGGTAACCTGAATGTACTAAGGTGCAGTGGTGTGCAAGGTGTGCCAGGAGAGAATGGCAACCTGAACGTACTAAGGTGCAGTGGTGCACATGGTTTGGCAGGAGAGCATGGTAAACTGAACGTACTTAGGTGCAGGAGTGCACAAGGTGTGGCAGGAGAGAATAGTAACCTGAACGTGCAACGGTGCAGTGGTGCACACGGTGTGCCAGGAGAGCCTCGTAACCTGAATGCACTAAGGTGCAGTGGTGCACAATGTGTGGCCGGAGAGAATGGTAACCTGAATGTACTAAGGCACAGTGGTGCACAAGGTGTGCCAGGAGAACAGGGTAACCTGAACATACTAAGGTGCAGTGTGCACAAGGTGTGGCAGAAGAGAGCCAGGAGAGCATGGTAACCTAAACGTACTAAGGTGCAGTTGTGCACAAGGTGTGGCAGGAGAGAATAGTAACCTGAACATAATAAGGTGCAGTGTGCACAAGGTGTGGCAGAAGAGAGCCAGGAGAGCATGGCAACCTGAATGTACTAAGGTGAAGTGGTGCGCAAGGTGTGGCAGGAGAGAATGTTAACCTGAATGTACTAAGGCACAGTGGTGCACACGGTGTGCCAGGAGAGAATGATAACCTGAACATACTAAGGTGCAGTGGTGTACAAGGTGTGTCTGGAGAGCATGGTAACATGAACGTACTAAGGTGCAGTGGTGCAGAAGGTGTGGCAGGAGAGAATTGTAACCTGAATGTACAAGGGCACAATAGTGCACAAGGTGTGGAAGGAGAGAATGGTAGCCTGAATGTATAAGGTGCAGTAGTGCACAAGGTGTGCCAGGAGAACATAGTAACCTGAACATACTAAGGTGCAGTGTGGACAAGGTGTGGCAGAAGAGAGACAGGAGAGCATGTCAACCTGAATGTACTAAGGTGCATTGGTGCACACGGTGTGCCAGGAGAGCATGATAACCTGAACGTACTAAGGTGCAGTGGTGTACAAGGTGCGTAAAGAGAGCATGGTAACCTGAACGTACTAAGGTGCAGTGTTGCAGAAGGTGTGGCAGGAGAGAATTGTAACCTGAATGTACAAGGGCGCAATGGTGCACAAGGTGTGGAAGGAGAGAATGGTAGCCTGAATGTATAAGGTGCAGTAGTGCACAAGGTGTGGAAGAAGAGAATGGTAGCCTGAACTTACTAAGGTGCAGTGGTGCACAAGGTGTGGAAGAAGAGCATGGTAACCTGAATGTACTAAGCTGCAGTGGTGCACAAGTTGTGGCAGGAGAGCCAGGAGAGCATAGTAACCTGAATGTACTAAGGTGCAGTCGTGCACAAGGTGTGGCAGGATAGAATAGCAACCTGAACGTACAACGGTGTAGTGGTACACAAGGCGTGCCAGGGGAGCCTTGTAACCTGAAAGTACTAAGGTGCAGTGGTGCACAAGGTGTGGCAGGAGAGCCAAGAGAGCAGGGTAACCTGAACGTACTAAGGTGCAGTGGTGCGCAAGGTGTGCCAGGAGAGCAATGTAACCTGAACATATTAAGGTGCAGTGGTGCGCAAGGTGTGGCAAGAGAGAATGGTAACCTGAACGTACCAAGGTGCGGTGGTGCACAAGGTGTGCCACGAGAGAATGGTAACCTGAACTTACTAAGGTGCTGTGGTACACAGGGTGTGGCAGGAGAGCCAGGAGAGCATTTTAACCTGAACATACTAAGGTGCAGTCGTGCACAAGGTGTGGCAGGAGAGAATAGTAACCAGAACGTACAACGATTCAGGGGTACACAAAATGTGCCAGGAGAGCCAGGAGAGCCAGGAGAGCATGGTAAACTGAATGTACTAAGGTAGAGCTGTGCACAAAGTGTGGCAGGAGAGAAAGGTAACCTGAACGTATTCAGGTGCAGTGGTGCACAAGGTGTGGCAGGAGAGCCAGAATGGCTTGGTAACCTGAACATACTAAGGTGCAGTGGTGCAAAAGGTGTGGCACGAGAGAATAGTAACTGGAACGTACCACGGTGCAGTGGTGCAAAAAGGTGTGGCAGGAGAGTATGGTAACTTGAAGGTACTAAGGCACAGTGGTGCACACGGTGTGCCAGGAGAGCATGATAACCTGAACGTACTAAGGTGCAGTGGTGTACAAGGTGCGTCAGGAGAGCATGGTAACCTGAACGTACTAAGGTGCAGTGGTGCATAAGGTGTGGCAGGAGAGAATTGTAACCTGAATGTACAAGGGCGCAATGGTGCACAAGGTGTGGAAGGAGAGAATGGTAGCCTGAACGTACTAAGGTGCAGTGGTGAGCAAGGTGTGGCAAGAGAGAATGGTAACCTGAACGTAGTAATGTGCAGTGGTGCAGAAGGTGTGCCCCGTAGAGCATGGGAACCTGAATGTACTAAAGTGCAGTGGTGCGCAAGGTGTGCCAGGAGAAAATGGTAACCTGAACATACTAAGGTGCAGTGGTGCACCAGTTGTGCCAGGAGAGCATGGTAACCTGAATGTACTAAGGTTCAGAAGTGCACAAGGTGTGGCAGGAGAGCTAGGAGAGCATGGTAACCTGATCGTACTAAGGTGCAGTGGTGCACAAGGTGTGGCAGGAGAGCCAGGAGAACATTTTAACCTGAACGTACTAAGGTGCAGTCGTGCACAAGGTGTGGCAGGAGAGAATAATAACCCGAACGTACAACGGTGCAGTGGTACACAAAGTGTGCCAGGAGAGCCAGGGGAGCATGGTAAACTGAATGTACTAAGGTACAGCTGTGCACAAAGTGTGGCAGGAGAGAATGGTAACCTGAACACACTCGGGTGCAGTGGTGCACAAGGTGTGCCAGGAGAGCATGGCACCCTGAATGTACTAAGGTGCAGTGGTGCACAAGGTGTTGCAGGAGAGCCAGAAAAGCATGGTAACCTGAACCTACTAAGGTGCAGTGGTCTGCAAGGTGTGCCAGGAGAGCATGGTAACCTGAACATATTAAGGTGCAGTGGTACGCAAGGTCTGGCAAGAGAGAATGGTAACCTGAATGTACCAAGGTTCAGTGGTGCACAAGGTGTGGCAGGAGAGCAAGGAGAGTATGGTAACCTGAACGCACTAAGGTGCAGAAGTGCACAAGGTGTGCCAGGAGAGAATGGTACCCTGAATATACTAAGGTGCAGTGGTGTATAAGGTGTGCCAGTAGAGCATGGTGACCTGAGCGTAGTAATGTGCAGTGGTGCAGGTGTGCCCCGTAGAGCATGGGAACCTGAATGTACTAAAGTGCAGTGGTGCGCAAGGTGTGCCAGTAGAAAATGGTAACCTGAACATACTAAGGTGCAGTGGTGCACCAGTTGTGCCAGGAGAGCATGGTAACCTGAATGTACTAAGGTTCAGAAGTGCACAAGGTGTGGCAGGAGAGCTAGGAGAGCATGGTAACCTAAGGTGCAGTGGTGCAGAAGGTGTGGCAGGAGAGAATTGTAACCTGAATGTACAAGGGCGCAATGGTGCGCAAGGTGTGGCAAGAGAGAATGGTTACCTGAACGTACCAAGGTGCGGTGGTGCACAAGGTGTGCCACGAGAGAATGGTAACCTGAAATTACTAAGGTGCTGTGGTACACGGGGTGTGGCAGGAGAGCCAGTAGAGCATTTTAACCTGAACGTACTAAGGTGCAGTGGTGCACAAGGTGTGGCAGGAGAGCCAGGAGAGCATAGTAACCTGATCGTACTAAGGTGCAGTGGTGCACAAGGTGTGGCAGGAGAGCCAGGAGAACATTTTAACCTGAACGTACTAAGGTGCAGTCGTGCACAAGGTGTGGCAGAAGAGAATAGTAACTCGAACGTACAACGGTGCAGTGGTACAAAAAGTGTGCCAGGAGAGCATTGTAAACTGAATGTACTAAGGTACAGCTGTGCACAAAGTGTGGCAGGAGAGAATGGTAACCTGAACATACTCGGGTGCAGTGGTGCACAAGGTGTGCCAGGAGAGCATGGCACCCTGAATGTACTAAGGTGCAGTGGTGCACAAGGTGTTGCAGGAGAGCCAGAAGAGCATGGTAACCTGAACCTACTAAGGTGCAGTGGTCTGCAAGGTGTGCCAGGAGAGCATGGTAACCTGAACATATTAAGGTGCACTGGTGCGCAAGGTCTGGCAAGAGAGAATGGTAACCTGAATGTACCAAGGTTCAGTGGTGCACAAGGTGTGGCAGGAGAGCAAGGAGAGTATGGTAACCTGAACGCACTAAGGTGCAGAAGTGCACAAGGTGTGCCAGGAGAGAATGGTAACCTGAATATACTAAGGTGCAGTGGTGTATAAGGTGTGCAAGTAGAGCATGGTAACCTGAGTGTAGTAATGTGCAGTGGTGGAGATGGTGTGCCCCGTAGAGCATGGTAACCTGAATGTACTAAAGTGCAGTGGTGCGCAAGGTGTGCCAGGAGAAAATGGTAACCTGAACATACTAAGGTGCAGTGGTGCACCAGTTGTGCCAGGAGAGCATGGTAACCTGAACGTACTAAGGTTCAGAAGTGCACAAGGTGTGCCAGGAGAGAATGATAACCTTAACGTACAATCGTGCAGTGCTACACAAGGTGTACCAGCAGAGCCTCGTAACCTGAATGTTCTAGGGTGCATTGGTGCACATGGTGTGGTAGCAGAGCCAGGAGAGCATGGTAGCCTGAACGTACCAAGGTGCAGCCATGCAGAAAGTGTGGCAGGAGAGAATGGTAACCTGAACGAACATACTAAGGTGCAGTGGTGCACAAGGTGTGGCAAGAAAGCCAGGAGAGCATGGTAACCTAAATGTACTAAGGTGCAGTGGTGTGCAAGGTGTGCCAGGATAGCATGATAACCTGAGCATACTAAGTTGCAGTGGTGCTCAAGGTGTGGCAGGAGAGAATGATAACATGAACATTCCAAGTTGCATGGTAACCTGAATGCACAAAGGTTCATAAGGTTTGGCAGGAGAGAATGGTATCCTGAATGTACTAAGGTGCAGTGGTGCGCCAGGAGAGCAGGGTAACCTGAATATACTAATGTGCAGTGGTGCGCAAGGTGTGACATTAGAGAATGGTAACCTGAACGTACTAAGGTGCAGTGGTGCACAGGGTATGGTAGGAGAGCCAGGAGAGCATGGTAACCTGAATGTACTAAGGTGCAGTGGTGCACAAGGTGTGGCAGGAGAGAATCGTAACCTGAACGATTTAGAGTGCAGTGGTACACAAGGTTTGCCAGGAGAGCATGGTAACCTGAATGCAGTAAGGGGCAGTGGTGTGCAAGGTGTGCCCCGGAGAGCATGGGAACCTGAATATACTAAGGTGCAGTCGTGCGCAAGGTGTGCCAGGAGAGAATGGTAACTTGAACTTACTAAGTTGCAGTGGTGCACAAGGTGTGCCAGGAGAGCATCTTAACCTGAACGTACTAATGTGCAGCCATGCAGAAGGTGTGGCAGGAGAGCAAGGAGAACATTTTAACCTGAACTTACTAAGGTGCAGTCGTGCACAAGGTGTGGCAGGAGAGAATAGTAACCTGAACGTACAACGATGCAGTGGTACACAAGGTGTGCCTGGAGAGCCTTGTAACCTGAATGTACTAAGGTGCAGTGGTGCACAAGGTGTGGCAGGAGTGCCAGGAGATAATGGTAACCTGAATGTACAATGGTACAGTGGTGCACAAAGTGTGGCAGGAGAGAATGGTAACCTGAACGTACTAAGGTGCAGTGGTGCGCAATGTGTGGCAGGAATTAATGGTAACCTGAACGTTCCAAGGTGCAGTGGTGCACAAGGTGTGGCAGGAGAGCAAGGAGAGTATGGTAACCTTAATATACAAAGGTGCAGTGGTGCGCCAAGAGAGCATGGTAACCTGAATGTACTAAGGTGCAGTGGTGCGCAGGATGTGACGGGAGAGAATGGTAACCTGAACTTACTAAGATGCAGTGGTGCACAGGGTGTGGTAAGAGAGCCAGGAGAGCATGGTAACATGAACGTACTAAGGTGCAGTGGTGCACAAGGTGTGGCAGGAGAGAATGGTAACCTGAACATTCTAAGGTGCAGTGGTGTATATTGTGTGCCAGGAGAGCATGGTAACCTGAGCGTAGTAATGTGCAGTGGTGCACAAGGTGTTCCCCGTAGAGCATGGGAACCTGAATGTACTAAGGTGCAGTCATGCGCAAGGTGTGCCAGGTGAGAATGGCAACCTGAACGTACTAAGGTGCAGTGGTGCACAGGGTGTGGTAGGAGATCCAGAGGAGCATGGTAACCTGAACGTACTAAGGTGCAGTGGTGCACAAGGTGTGGCAGGAGAGAATGGTAACCTGAACATATTAAGGTGCAGTGGTACACAAGGTGTGCCAGGAGAGCATGGTAATCTGAATGCAGTAAGGTGCAGTGGTGTGCAAGGTGTGCCCTGGAGAGCATGGGAAGCTGAATATACTAAGGTGCAGTGGTGCGCAAGGTGTGCCAGGAGAGAATGGTAACCTTAACATACTAAGGTTCAGTGGTGCACAAGGTGTGCCAGGAGAGTATGGTAACCTGAACGTACTAAGGTGCAGAAGTGCACAAGGTGTGCCAGGAGAGAATGGTTACCTGAACATACTAAGGTGCAGTGGTTTATAAGGTGTGCCAGTAGAGCATGGCGGCCTGAGTGTAGTAATGTGCAGTGGTGCAGCAGGTGTTCCTGGAGTGCATGGTAATGTACTACGGTGCAGTGGTGCACAATGTTTGTGTGATAGGAGATGATATTTTATTTATATTGCGCTCATACACAAGTGTTTCAGAGCGCGACCAGGCAAAGTGAAGGGAACAGTGCAGTGGTTATGTTATGTTATTTTGCAATTATATAGCGCCTTATATACCATTGGTATGGTCTGAAGGTGCTGGTAGGTTGAACACCCTTAGGAACCGAAGTTCAAGTCAGTAGAGAGAGTAGAGAGTCCAAAGGTGCGTGTGCGCACCAGGTATTCGTGCAGTGGTGCAGAAGGTGTGCCCAGAGCCATGGTAAGCTGAAGGTACTAAGGTGGAGTGATGCACAAGGTGTGCCAGGAAAGCATGGTAACCTGAACGTACTACAGTGCAGTGGTGCACAATGTGTGCCAGGAGAGCATGGTAACCTGTACTTTCTATGATACAGTCGTGCACAAGGTGTGGCAGGAGAGCTAGGAGAGCATGGTAACCTGAACGTACTAAGGTGCAGTGGTGCACAAGGTGTGGCAGGAGAGAATGGTAACCTGAACGTACTAGGTTGCAATGGTGCACAAGGTGTGCCAGTAGAGAATGGTAACCTGAACGTTCATAGGTGCAGTTGTGCACAAAGTGTGGCAGGAGAGAATGGTAACCTAAATGTACTACAGTGCTGTGGTGCACAAGGTGTGTTAGGAGAGCATGGTAACCTGAATGTACTACAGTTCAGTGGTGCACAATGTGTGTGTGGGGTAGTGGGGTAGGAGAGCATGGTATCCTGAACGTACTAAGGTGCAGTGGTGCACAAGGTGTGACGGGAGAGCATGGTAATCTGAACATACTAAGGTGCAGCGGTGCACAAGGTGTGACAGGAGAGCATGGCACCTCATAAGAAGAGAAGCATAGAGCAGTGCGGCAAATCTAAAAGCATAGAGGATTCACCTGGCAGTCAAACGGCCTGCGGAAGAGACCCAAGTGGTCTTGAAAGCTAGCCTAATAAACCTGTCATCTCTGCAAGGTAATCTCTTGTCTTTTTTTTTCCTTTTCCATAAAAACAAAAAACCTGCACTGTCCATTTGCTTAACAGAGCATTGCAAAATGTCTTTCAAAGGACAGGGGAAGCAAGTGCAGGGCAGAAGCAGACAATGGTCAGCCATGACTCAAATAAACAGAACAGGCACAGCTGGATGAGCTGATGACCCCAGCCCCCATCTCGCCAATGCACGAATTTTACAATTATGGGCTTTCATTTGACGAACAAATGCACGCTGGTAGCTGTAGTCTTAAATTGCCTTCAATGGAACTCATTTTACATAAACAACCTCCTGCCAACGATTTGTACAAGGAAGCTCGTGGCTTAAAAAGTGGTGTCCACGTGACATGCCATCGCCAGGTCGCCCTACAAGCACTGCCAGCACAGCCTGGATCAGAGCATGGGCGCCAGGGCCCCAAGCAGATGTGCTGGAAGACAGGGCTTACATGGACAAGTGCCAGGGCAATTAAGCCGTGGATCAGGTGTGCAGCCTATAGCAATACTGGCTAGACACAGGGACACACGGGCGGGTTCCCTATTGCCCAGGAAGTGCCAGTCTGCAATATAACCTAACAGTGATGCAGTACAAACGTGAAGCAAGGAAGGTAGGTAACAAGAACGGACTTGAAAATGGGACAGGGAGCTGACGGAAACAGACCTAAGAAATGAAAGCAAACTGGAAATAAGGGTATTAGCATTACTGGCCTAAAAACATTTGAACTAAAACATTTGATCGAATTCTTTTGCCCTTTTTTGTTGATCAAATTTAATTAAATGTTTATATGGGGGTGGATAAGGGTATAGATTAGGTTGAAGGGGAGTGGAGGGTTTGCGGGGGTCTCCCCCTGCATTTTCGACCGAAAAAAGGTCAAATAAATTTGATCAAATGTGATTAGGTCAAATAGACCCAAACCGAAATAAGGAGGTTGAAATGCTGGAAAATGATACACAGTACAAATATATAAGCTAGACAAGCAGTAAAAACAGAAAGAATTTCTAGGAGAATTGGCGTGCGCAGGAGGTCCAGATAGGAAACTAGGCAAGGACCGCTAAAGGCAAATCCAAGAGCTAAATGTATTTGAAAAGTTGGAACGTGGGTCATTTTTGACAACATCATACACTCAGATTGTGGCTCGAAGGTATCTGGGACCAAATAAAAATCCAGTTTCTTTCTCCACCACAAGACATCAGGCAATGTGGCTGCAGCCCGCAACCACGGCACTCATGGTTCCCCACAACGACTAGGAGCAGAACTCAAAGCACTGCAAAATTGAAAACCTGGACCGGAGCACAAAATGACTCATTTCTCAGTTTATGTATTTATTGATTGTTGAGTGTTTGGGTGCCAACTGTGGGCACAGCTTCTTTGCAGTGCCCCCACACCCCCCAAAGAAAGTTGATGGGTAGGTGCAACTGATCTTTCGCAAGCGTTGGGAACATATTCCGATCAGGTAATTGCAAGAGGTGGGATGAGGAGAAAGAGCATATACTGCATAAGGGCAGTGGTAAGACAAGGTCCTCATTCCGAATTTGGCAGAGCGGTAAATGAGTCATGGTAATTCCATTACCACCACCAATTACCCCCATTTTTACAGCGCAGCCAAATCCCGAGTTTGACGTGAAAGTGCAGGATTTACCCCCTGCATCTAGCTAGAGGTAAATCCTCCACTTTGCCGCTGAAAATCGGTGGAATTTCCGCACGCAGTAATTTCATCAAAATCCCCATGGAGTCCTAATCGACTCCTTAAATGGCGACTAAAGCCGCTCTATCAGAACTTGTAATCCTGTGGTAAACCCACAGGGCCAAGTGGCGATGGCGGTCACTGATGTTGACGGTAATTTGGTAGAATTACCACAGAATTGCCGCCAAACTCAGGATGAGGCCGCAGGTCCAGGACCTTTGGAGTCTTGCAGATGTAGGTGTGATGCAGGTGGGGCCAATGTTTCAGAGTCTCTGAATAAGATGCACCGCAACTTACATTTGATGTGGGCAGCAAAAGGAATCTGATGCACAGGGTGTGGTGAAGTGTGACTACATAGCAACCCCTTCCTGATGTGTTGATGTGGTCACGTGGTTCCAGGCTTAGGACTAGTCCGGCTACCTTGTTCTGCATTACCTGCAGTTGGTGAGTGATGCATTTAGTGCACCCAAGGTAGTGCCGGTTACATTAGTAAAGGCATGAAATTACCATTGATATGGTTACCAGGGCCCTCTGGAGCATTTTCGGGGTGCTTTGTAAAGTGTAAAACCTGCCTATGACGTTTCCTAGCAACAGGACTGGACAGACCGACATCACAAAGTCATAACCGTCCTAAAGATACATTTTAAGAGCCATCCTAACCGCAAGGTGGTTGTCAGTAGCTCTGGTATGAGCAGGCTGCTTATTCCACTGTCGTGTTGCTAGCAGAGAGAACATCCTGCCAACCAGGGGAGGAAGGATAGCTCAGGGGCAACGCCTTTATTTTGGAAGCAAGACGCAACACACAGGTTCGAAACTTGATCCTGTACTTAAAAAACACTCAATGGTATTAAACAGTTATAAAATAACAATTATAAAATAAAACCAACCGAGTGGGCACACACCGAAGGAGAGGTGAGAAGACACAAAAGAAGGTTATTATGCCTTCTTTTTATTTCCAATATTTAATATAGCACAGACCCAGGCCAGGAGTAGGTTCAGTTGAAAGTCATGGGTTCCCTAATATAGCTCATGTCATAACACCGAATTAGACAGACTACCCTCACACAAGAGCCAGTATTTAAAACGATATACTGTAGACCTGAGCAAGTGGATTTTTCCACAAGACACGCGTACACTGAGCACATGCTTCTTTCAACCTACACAAAACAGCATAATTGACCATTACAAGTATATACTTTTAACACAAGATCATGTTATTTTGCTCTACCTGCCCCAATGATCTCCAACATTTGGCACTCCAGGTGTGTGGGACTACAAGTTCCATGAACCCAACCCAGCATGGTGAGGCATCTTGGGAGTTGTAGTCTAAAACATCTGGCGAGCCAGAGGTTGTAGACACATGAAAAAGAAACGAATCAATAACAGAATAATTGATGCACTGAGACTAGTTTCTCCTGTGTAGCTGCGACTAGCATTGGCAGTGGGCCACGGATAGTCTTCTCACAGAGGCGGGAAGATGCTTGGCACTGAATATTGCGGTTGCGTCCTCCTAGAGTGCGTTAACACACTCACCACATGTAACTCACTACGCCTGAGCTAATGGTCAATGAAGATGAAGGAATTGGGGTTTTGTCTTAAGGACAGGCAGAGGTTTTGGTGGGTAGTCAACCAAAAGTGCTTCTGTTCCCCACTGAAGGATCTCCACTGATGATATGCAGTGAAGCAGGGTGAACCTGGCAAACTCAAGGACATCACTTCTGAGTACCCAGCCTTTTAATCTCCCTAAAGGACCATTGCTCTAGTCCTGACAGCCTATGTCCACACCAGCCTGAACCGTGATACCTCCTGGATAGATCGACAACCACGACTCGTTTTATGATAAGCTTGAGTCCTGCTACCTTGGAATCCAGTGGGACTTGATCTTGTTGAGTGGAGAGCACCTAACCTGGACTAGGATGTTGCTGAAAAGGGCCTCCTGTTGCACCTCCACACCACCACCACATTTTTCTCTCATGCTGTATCATTGATTATTTGATGCTCTTCCCTGATGCTGGGACAGCTAGCTTTGGCTCTTGAGCGCACTTCCCTGGCATTTATACTGGTCTGAATGCTCCAAGAACGGTGAATTACCCTTAATTTGTGCGTCCCCCTTCTGCTGCAATGCAATCATTACGTAGCGGCTGGCACCTTGTAAATCAAGTATAGATAAATAAAAGAATTCTCCATGTATGTAGGATTAGAAATTATGAATATCACATTTTCGATGGTCTCTTTCATGTACTTTCCTCCTTCCCACAGTGCTTCCAAAGGCCCATTGACGCAATAATCTGAATTTTGTCCGAATTGAATTTTATTAACATTTACATAAGACAGTTTAACATATAGCCACACTGCTACCAGACCTTCAATGGTACATAAAAAAAAGTCTTTATATGTAAATCCCCTCCCAACACACGAATCCTATTTCCAGTCCATTATTGGCTCATCCCAATTATCAAACTATTGGGTCTCAGTTGCAACTCTTTCAGAGTAATTTAGTGTCCATACTTCTCAAAAAACAAAAGCCAGCCCCCTTAAGTGTGGCCATTGCAATTTCCAAAAGGATGGTCAAAGATCAGCGTTTTCCACAATATAGCTGTGACAGCTGGATATGTCTGTCTTCCAGCTTTGGGTTGTTGTCAAAGGACAATTCCCCCGATATGACCACGCTAAAACGCTCATACGCGTCCACGACTAGTGCGGGCTCCTTCCGATATGTATCCGACCCAACTCATGGCCGAGAACCAACAGTGAGTGATTCAACCCATGAATGCAGCGAATCTAGTGTGATCGTCTCCGTGGTCAAACACTGCATGCCGCGGTACATGGAATGCAGCGTGGATGAGGGTGAAATCTGCACCGTCTTCTTTTTTGTGCAGGTTTTCATGGCATCCTCACTCATTAGAATCAATCAATCAGTCCATTCTTTATATAGTGCGAAAACCTTCACCTTCGGCATCAGGACGTTAAGATTTGATGTGGTAGCATGAGCCCAAAAGGGGTCGATTGTATGCTCTTCACCAAGAATTCCAACCTCTGACTCTCCACATGTTTCACCCTACAACTCCCATCAGCACAAGCCAACATAGTCAATGGTGAGGGATCATGGGTGCCGTAGTCCAGATCATCTGGAGAGCCACCGAAGCACAAGGTCTTTACGACACAGCTGTTCAATCAATATAACAGGTCACCCCATAAAGAATCCCTTCCCAAAGGAACAATCCTACAAACAAAAGATGTAACTTGAAGACTAATCCGAAAAGGAACAGAAAGAAAAGTTAGTGCAGAGACAAAAGCTTGCATCTCTTTAACAGTCCCCTTGGTCAACGTGCATGAGACTATGTCTGATTGTAGTAATGCGTACACTAAAGGCACTCGCCAAATTATATGAAATATGGAGCCATTTGAATATTTGATAGGGCACGCAGTAATAGTTAATTCTAAGATAACTGGTGACACTCTTATGTCTTTCTTGTTTCTTGAAGCCTATCCTATTTGAACATTCCTTGGGCTTTTCTTCTGAGTTCTATTCTTAAATCCTGCCTGCTCCCTCTTCTTCTTCGTCGTGGCCATTGTGAAGAGAAGGTGCTCGCAACGCAGAAGGAAGCACGCGCTTCGGGTCCTGGCGCAGTCTGAAGATGACAAGGAAGACCTGGCTCGCCTAGGCAAAGCACAATCGCTTCCCTCAAGTCACGCCGCACAATGGCGCAAGCAACCTGTGCCCCCGGCGCAAAACTTTGAAAGAAAGAGCCCTCTGTTCTCTGTTCCGGAACGAAGGGCGTGAAGCGAGCCAGGCATTGTGGGCGCATAATATTACAGCGCGGAAGGCGCCGTACAATGGATAGCGAAAGCCTTTTATTCAACCGACCGCAGGTCAAAATTTAAGCGATATGGGAACAATATTCTTGCTTCACTAGCCATCTCGCTAGACCCTTCTCATTCAAACAATAGCCATTGTGCGCTTACCCAAGTCATATTAAGAGTGAGGTGGCGCTTTGGCCTCAAAAGTAGGTGTCTGAAGTAACTATTAATGAAGCGCCCAAGAATCCTGCATGAAAGAGCAAGGATTCCATTGTGGGAGGATGCATATAGACTGTCAGGCTAAGTCCATGTGGCTAGAGTGGCTGCCAAGTTGCGCCATTTCTTGTTCTTGCCCCATGCATCATTTGCGCCGGGGAGGGGGGCTATAGCCCCAGGTCTTTTGGTTGTAGCCCCGGATAGAAGCTCAAGGCTAGCTAGGCCCGAGTCCCGGATCTTTTCCAGACCTAGCAACGCCCCTGTGCCAGGGAAACATGCAAATGGCGGCCCAGTGCATACGCGCACCAACAACATAACATACATACACACAGACTGGCCTGAGCATGCGCATGAGTGGGACACAGAAGCGGGCAGAGTGGGATGGGCGACAACCCATCACTGCCGCCGTCTGTAGACCCCGCTGGATTTAATCAGCCCATCGCCGGTGACGGATTCATTAGTTTTCTTCCGTCGCTTCCAGTCGAAACTGATTAGTTACACTTACTGCAGCGAAGATTTAATGATTTTATTGTTTATCTTCAATTTATTTTGATTAACGTCCCCGTCCTTTTTATTACAAGTGCAATTAGGGGCAGTATCGCGGCGACTCCCTTAATTTCTCCGAAATTAAGATGAATCAGTGACGGATTATGGGGCCTTGTTTAACAGATAAATCATGCTTACGACGATTGTATTGGCAATAAATAAAAACACATTCTAATTAAAATGCACGCGTCGATGTCAGCTTTATGTGTACTGATCACACGTTTTGGAGCTAAAATTGTGCCATCGACATAAAAAATGATGTTACAGCCCGCGCCTAATCACACATGTTTTCCCCCTGCGGCAGGAGTGCATCCTGCATTATAAGGCGAAAAAATATGTTGAACACAGAGTTGGTACAGACACAGAAAGAATGCATTTCAAGGTTAAGCACAAGAGTGGGGGTGGTGGGTACCCCATAAGTGGATCTGAATGAGGGGTGTTTCAGCAACTGTAGGCTTGAATTAGTTGGGAGCTTTTCATTTGCTGTTCAGCTGGATGATCCAGCACCCCAAAATGAAAATAAAACATCTCACCACCAAAGTAGGTACTTTGAGAGATCTGAGGCTTGTGGGCGAACAGCGCTATATAAAGATATAGATAGATAGATAGATAGATAGATAGATAGATAGATAGATAGATAGATAGATAGATAGATCGGTAGATAGATCGATAGATCGGTAGATCGGTAGATAGATAGATAGATAGATAGATGGATAGATGGATAGATAGATAGTAACAGAGCTCACTGGGTTAATGCACTTGACTTTCTGCAGATATTGATGTGTGTGTGTGTGTGTGTGTTTGTGTGTGTTCTTTAGGTCTCCAGTTCTAACCCGCTTTGATTAGCTAAGCTTTCCCCCTGCTGAGAGCCATACAATGAGTAGCCTTGAGTTGGGCGGCACTAACACCTCCCACTGCAGTGCTCAGATGCCCCAGTGGGTTTCAAGCACTGCAAAAGAAATATTGCACCGCTAGTGCAAATGACTTTGTAAAATGCACACGGGTGGAGACCGAGTATGACCTTCACATTAAACCTTGGCAAGCAAAAGGGAGCGGGGCGATTGTTCTTGTAAGGTGTTACATTTGCTTGAAGAAGTGGGCCTCATTACACGTTGTGCGGTGCAGGTAAATGCGGCAATACTGTATACCACTGCATTACCGCACCGTCCAACTATGAGTTTGGCATTAAGTTGGTGGATTCGCCTCCACGTATGAGCTGTAGCTATATCCGCCACCTTTCCGCCACATTTTGGCAGAATTACTGCCACAGTAATTCTGTGGAAATCCCCCATGGACCCCAATTAATTGGGGACTAACACCACCAGCGCCACTTGGCCAGGCGGTATTATCGCCAGATTACAAGTGGCAGTAACAGTAATTCCGTTTGGGGGTTTCTCACCAGAGCTACCACTGCGATACCACCAAACTTATAATGAGGCAGTCTAGGTTTTTGACCCAGCATCTATGACCCAGAGTCATTAGCGTGCCATTTGAACGGCCTGAATGTCTTAACCGCGGCACTTGGTTTTCTCCTGTACCGATTCCAATGGTTGCGACTGGACACATCATTTCCAAAAGGTTTGGGGTGCGTGTGGGATGCCCCAGTACTTAGCTTTGTCCAATCCACCTGCTTAATGTGTACCTGTGGCTCATCACCCTTCTCACTTCTCATTCTGATCTAGCCTCGAGGTGCTCTGAAGCACCCTTGGGCGACATGATGGCCATGGAACAGAATGCATGCATTAAATAACTAGAGCCAAGTCCACTGGCAAAACCAGGCTTCTGCAATTTCAGGAAACAGTCGAAAACAATCTATTTAATCCAAGCCTCATTGAGACAGTTGCACCAAATCCTTTTACTAGTGAGACCATCTGCCTTCCACTCTAGGCAAGAAGTTGAAAAATGTCCCCCAAAAACCGATGTTCCTCATAAGCTGAGGAACCGCTAGCCCTTTGGGACATAACATCTGTTTGAACTTATCCTATAACAGGAAATACATAAAACATCACTCAGAAACTTGCTTTGTGTTGCCAATAAAAGGTAGTGGCTTTTCATTATACATAATACTAATAAACATAACTGAGTATTATGGATATTCCCAAACAAACAAGTGTGCAGTGTCTTCTTAGTTCTGTACTTTTGGGCACTTGGGCCAGGAACTGGAAGTCGCCCTTCCTTGCTCGCATAGTGCACCCAGCATGAGCTCCAAGGTCTGTGCATTTGGGACCTGTAAATTGGCTGGTTCAGCACTCCTGTGCCTGATGGCAGTTCCCTTCCAGGCCCATGCCGTCATCTCTGTTCCACGACTTTCAGACAAAGTCCGTTGACCTGTGCTCACCCAAATGTACCTTTTCCAAGGGTGGGTGGAATCTCGTAAAACGAAATGGTGTTCTGCGAACGCAGAATACTTTTGCACTTCAAACTGAGTGTTATTTCTGTAGAGCTGCTCCAGCAGACATGCCTATATAGCACAAATATGGCCTGGGGCCATGCATATGTCTGCTGGCTCTGTGCACCAACTGGCCGGCCGGCGCCGACAGCCACCTCACACCAAGGTGTGTGGCTTCCTGCCTCCCCCCTTCTTGTCTAGGTACTCTCTTACCCTTTGAAGAGAGGAAGAGACTGTGGGGGGGGGGGGGTTTGGTGCAGTCGCCCTCTGCCCATTAGCACCTTTTAGGTCCCCTCTCCAGCCCATTGTGCCAGGCTCTGCCTGAGAGGCAGCAGAAGGAGAGAAAAAGAGGGGAAGGGCGGTGGCATGCCTTTCTTTCGCCTTTCTCCCTCCGTCCCAGGGGTCAGCTCCCCTAGCTTAAGGGCCAGTGCCCTTTAGCTACATAGGGTGCCCTCATTCCGTGGCACTGGACATAAGCTGAGGAACCGCTAACCCTTTTGGACATAACATCTGTTTGTACTTATCCTATAACAGTAAATACATAAAACATCACTCAGAAACTTCTTTTGTGTTGTCAATAAAAAGGCAGTGGCTTTTTATTATACATAATACTAATAAACATAACCAAGTATTATGGATATTCCCAAACAAGTCGGTGTGCAGTGTCTTAGTTCTGTACTTTTGGGCACTTGGGCCAGGAACTGGAAGTTACCCTTCCTTGCTCACAGGGTGCCCCCAGTGTGAGTTCCCAGGTCTGTGTATTTGGGACCTGTAAATTGGCTGGTGCAGCACTCTTGTGCAGCACTCCTGTGCCTGATGGCAGTTTCCTTCCAGGCCCATGCCGCCACACCTGAGTGGGTTCATGGCAACTTGGGTTCCCCCAAAAGACCCCTACTTACAACCCCTTTTTACTAAAGTGTCCAGGATGCCTGTGTAGAATAGCTCCATCCCCTGTACTGACAGGTGGGTTCCATCTCTGTGGCCAAGGTTCGGGTCAGAGAAAGCTATGCTCCAGTGCCTGATGAAATTGTTCAAAATATTTCTATGCTTTTGTTCAGCTTCTTCCTAACTATGCCAATCGCTCTGTTTGAAGATGCACCTCTCCATAGTTTCCTGGGCAATATTTCTGACATAAATATCTCAGTTTCTTTGCTGTTTCTTGCTATCCCTGTTAGGGATGTACAGATGTCCTGTGTTAGCTGTTTTCTCCCTACTTCTACTAGATAGTTCGCCCCACAGATGTATAGCTAAGTATTCTGGGGGGCCTCAGAACCCTACTAAGTCTGCTAGTCTGTCATGTATGTCATCCCATTTCATGCCCCGGGTGCCTGATCAGAAGGTGATGGTGTTCCTAAAGGGTAGTTTTTCTCTGGTTTCCTCGGCCCACCTCCCTGTCCTAACCACAAAGGAGTGCCCCACAATCCAAGCCGACTTGTAGGGGGCTTCTTCATCTGTTGAGAAATATTTGTTAAATTAGCTCTGACCTTATACATCTTCCGAAACACCCCCATGCCCAGCCCCCTATTTTCTGGATCCTTTTTTGGCCCTATGCCCCCCACCCCATGCAGATGTTGCTGCTCCTATTGTGAAGGTGTGGGTTCCATGTTCTGCGCTGTCCCGGCCAGCCTTAGCGATAGCTTTTTGTTTGAGGATGGCCTGGAACTGGAAACGGCCGAGGGCCTTGCCATCCCTGTGTATTAAGAACTGGCCCGAGGTGCTGGCGAGTGGCTAGGAAATCATGTGTGATGCATATAGGGCAGTGATCCCTATCTTCAATGCTGTATAGGTTGATCAACCTGCCTTTTCTTGTTTTTGTCTTTTTTTAAACTTTATTGTCATGCAGTCCCACCCCATCATGGCTAAACCATCCTTGGTCCTTGTATTAGAGGCTATTTATTCGCTGACCCTGAGGGCCCTTAGGTAGGCCAGAGCAAAGGCTGCCCTGAATGGCATAGTCTCATATATGTGGGAACATATTTCACCCAGGTTTAATATTATTGTTTTGAATTTTTCAAAATTGAAGGGGGCGTCTTTTGTCTTTTGCTGGCCCTTCGATTTTGGCACACCCCTTGAAAGCAAGGTCTATCAGCGCACTGTGTGTTGAGTCTACCCCCCCCCCGGCCAATTTTACAAAATCTGCTATAGTTGATAGGTGCGCCCTTACGCATGCTTTTTTTTTTATTCTGGCCATAGGCCCATGCTACACACGTGTTATCCTCATACTCATTTATATTTTCAGTGTGTGCAACATTTATTCATTCATTCTTTTACTGTGCCAGGTACTGTGTTGCTTGGCCATTTTCGCTGTTGGCTACCTCCATCAAGACCCTTGGTGGGGCCTCAGGCTTTCTGACAGGGAGTGGGCTTCTGTTGGCACCCTTCTCTGAGGTGTGTTTGCCCGCTGATTTCTCCTTCTGGCCCCAGCCATTCGGGGTTGACCAATCATGATTTTAGCACTTCCCTGTCAGAACCTCCCAGACCTCTTTTGATACTTTAGTCATCGTCTGGTTTGCGTCTGGTCAGAGGCGCTGGAATTTATCTCATGTATTGCTTGGCCGTTTCTGCTGTTAACGCCTTGTTGGCTAGCTCCATCAAGACCCTTGGGGGGCCTTGGGCTGTCTAACAGGGAGTGGGCTTCTGTTGGCACCCCTGTCTCTGGGGTGTGTTTGCCTGCTGTTTTCTCCTTCTGGCCCCGGCCGTTTAGCGTTGACCAATCAGCTGATTTTAGCAGCAGTTACCTGCCAGAACCTCACAATCCTCTTTTATTCAGAGACATTGTGGTCATTGCCCTTAGTACTCTCTGCACCCATTCGCGTGATGTGGTTCTTTTGTTGATGATGCTAACTACCGCCATATTATCCGACCAGACTACCAGCTCTTTATTGCTCAAATCTGCAACCCATAGCTTTAGTCAAACCAGGTGGGGAACATTCCCAGAAGCATTATATTCCTGGTCAACCCGTGGTTGTGCCATGCCTTAGGCCAAGGGCCCGCAAACCAACTTTTTACCAAAATTGCACCAAAGCCGTTACTACCCACATAGTCGATGAATAGTGCTCTTTTCATTTACGTGTTTAATGACGTGTGCCATATGGGTGCCCCATTAAAATTCTTCATAATGCCCACCCCACGTGGTTAAATCCTTTCTGACCTCTTCCCCTATACCTACGTGTAAGTGGGGTTTTCTAACCCTTAGCCTTAAGCTCTGAGCTTCTGGAAGAAAACCTTCCTTGAGGTATCACCCCTGCTGCGAAGTTGAGTCTGACAGCCAGAGACTCATTCTCTGACTGTCCCTTTTTTCTTTTTGTTTTAAGCACCTGATTGACTCCAGTAGGTCTTTTATTTTTCCTTTAGAAAAACCTATTCTCCTAGGTTGGTGTCTATTTCTATTCCTATAATGCTGTCACATTGGCAGGGCCTGCTGTCTTCTCCTGGGCTGGGGGGATGCCCCCATCTTCTGTTGAATTCATGGAGTGTCTAGCACCTGCTTGGAGGCATCCGAGTCCAAGTGCCCCATGAAAGAGGACCCATCCCAGTAATGGACCCTGGAAGCCTCAGGCATGCATTTTTGATAAGCCCGTTGCAGTACAGCTAACTTTTCTAAAAGAGGGTGCAGGAATTGCACACCACCGGGCTGGACCAGGGCCATCAGAGATGTCAAATAACATGATAAAGTCTATTAAAAACTGGCATTCTGACTTTTAGTGTGTTGCGAATGGTTGCCCGTACTTTTTACTGCATGTGTGTCCTGCGTAATATGTTGCACTCCGAGTGGTTATTTCTGCAGAGTTGCTACTGCAGCCCTGCCTATATAGCAAAAATATGGCCTGGGCCCTGCATATGTCTGCTGGCTCTGGGCACCAACTGGCCGGCCGCCGCCGACAACCACCTCAGACCTAGATGTGTGGCTTCCTGCCTCCCCCCTTCTTGTCTAGTTATTCTCTGCTCCTTTGAAGAGGGGAAGAGACACTGGGGGTTTTGGTGCGGTCGCCCACTGCCCATTCACACCTTTTGGCTCCCCTCTCCAGCCCATTGTGCCAGGCTCTGCCTGAGAGGCAGTAGAAGGAGAGAAAAGGGGGCAAGGTTGTGGTGTATCTTTCTGTCGCCTTTCTCCCTCCTTCCCCCTCAGTGTCCCGTGGGTCAATTCTCCTAGCTTAAGGGCCTGTGCCGTTCAGCTGCATGGAGTGCCCATATTTCGCAGCACTGGACAGTTCTCTGGCCCCACCAAATCAGACTCTTTGGGGTGGTGATGTAATTCCCCCACCAGACATTTCCTATTGTGATATTTTATACTTTGCAAAGTTCAACACGTTCTCACTTGTTGCCAGTTATCGCACATTCATGGAACACCAACATGCCGAATGCTTGACACGAACATGCCGAATGCTTAACACCAACATGCCGGATGATTGACAGAAACATGCCGGATGCTTATCACCAGCATGCCGGATGCTTGACACCAGCATGCCAGATGCTTGACATTAACATGCCGGATTCTTGACACCAACATGCCGGATGCTTGACACCAACATGCCGGATACTTAACACCACCATGCCGGATGATTGACACGAACATGCTGGATTTTTAACACCAAGATGCTGGATGCTTGACATGAACATGCCCGATCCTTGACACAAACATGCTAGATACTTAACACCAACATGCCAGATGCTTAAAGTGTCGAACTCAACTCCATTGAACCATTACAAGGATTGTGCATTTCGTGGATGCCTGAACTGGCATTGACAATGCGCACAATTGGAAACTTGGGGTTAGAGCAATGATACCAGATGGGATCTATCTTAATGGTAAGGGCGGCATGACAAATAACTCAGTAAGTCACATCGACAGGAGCACTGCTGCAAGAGCACAGATACAGGCCCACTCTAAGAACATTGGCGTGGGGACAGAATCTGGCATCTAGGAGTAGCCATTATAATCTTACTTTGTCCTGAGGAATGGACCAGCGGTGGAAATGTAGGGTTTTCCACCATTTTTAACGTTGCGCTTCCGATTGGAACTACTGTGAAATGTTCTGCACATGAAATATGTGGGGGTGTCACTGGGCATTAAGCCAAATGAACAGTTTGCATGTTTCGTCCATTCCAATGGGCTTAAACCTCCCGTGATTCCCCACAGACTGTGCTGTGCATTGCGTAGGAAGGAGAAGCAGTACTGACGTATTGGTGAACCCGTCTACTCTACTTTGGGGTGCACCATTTCAGCCAGTCCTCCTGCCACCTAAATCCCAAATGACCTGACATCAATCAGTGAATAGAAGGAGAGACAGTCACTCATTAAAGAATGTAAATTCCAAAACCTTGTGCTAAACTGGTGACACGCGCTAGAGGGACGGTGTGCCTGTGTAGGGGGAAACGATGTCAAGCGTATCCATTCATGTGTCTAGAGGGAAATAGGTGTCAATAGAGCAGGGTATGGGCATTTCTTAGACATTGGTACATCCTTCATACACGTTCTATATAGAAGAAGTGTAAGCATCTTAAGTTTGGTTTGGAACAAGTTGGGCATGTGCATTAGAAGAGTGTTGAGAGACAAAGCACTGCTAAATCCAGTGGAAACGTCCAAAATGACTGAGAATAAAAGCCTGAATGCGTGATTTGGCAGAATTTCGGCTGTTCGAAAATTCCAAACAACTGAAAAGTTCGACCAAATCTTGCATTCAGTGCTGGGGACTGCGGGGGTGTGCCCTGCACCCTTGCTCACTATATTGTGAGCGGGGCTTGCAGGGGTGTGCCCCGCAGCTGATCCCAAAGAGACACCAAACAAAATGAAAAAAAACAAAAGAAAAGGAATCTGCGGTGCCTCTTCCGGATCTCAGAAGTGAAAGGGGGCAGACGTTGCCGGGACACAGCGAGTTGCGTGCCGCTGCAAGTTAATTAGGGGTGGGGCCAAGTCGGAAATGTTCAGGGGAGAAATTATCAAAGGTTATTTCGGAAAAATAATCTTCGTTTTTTTCTCCCTCAAACATTTCCTTCATGGTCTTTCACTGCGATCCAGAAATCCAGTCTGTTCAACCAAAAAGGAGGTCATAGTTGAAGAGCCTGTCTTCAATACTATATTTGGGTAATGTTGCAGTGGCATTGTCCCGTAACCTAGGTGTTTCTAACAATGGTTTGAAGATCTTTCCTCTTACCAACACCCCAGTGGGAGTTGCAAAAATGTGTCATGATTTAGAGAAGCTTTAGGCTTGAGGGGTGGTCTTGGAGAGTGCAGCATATGTTTACTGCAGCTAAGTAAAATCCTGTGACACACGAGAAAATTGGGGAGATCTTACATTTTATCAAACATTTTGGGGATCTGGTAATTATTGAAGAACAAAGGTGCGTGTGTGTGTGTTTGTGTGCTGAAAAAGGGGATCCTCTCTACCTAGAGACTGGACTATGCCAACTCCCTGTAACTAGGAGCTCCTGCATACCAACTCAACAAACTCCAAAGAGCCCAAAAGGCTGCCACAAAACTACTCCACACCCTGGGTCAAAGAGACCATATCTCACCAGCTGTCCGAACCCTCCAGTGGCTCCCAGTTGGGCGAAGGGCCACCTTCAAGACCCTATGCATCACTCACAGAGCAGTGCACAAGACCAGTCCAATGTACCTACAAGGAAAGATAAAACCCTACCTCCCATCTCGCACCCTAAGATCAAGCACTGCCCTCCCCCTAGTGATTGCAACCAATAACTATGGCAGGATCGGTGGATCCGCCTTCTCAACCTTGGCCCCAACTCTGTGGAAGTCACTCCCCCACCCACTCATTCGATACACCCAAGGCTATATGACCTTCTGCAAAGCTCTAAAAACGTGGCTCTTTCCATTATGCCGACCACAACCATTTCAGGCGACTGAGTCCTTACAACCCATTGACAAATGCTCAATGAGATCCTGAGCAATGACACCACTGAATACGCTTATTAAGTCACTATTAAGCAAACTCACGCTTGAAATCCGGAATAGCAAACTCCTTAGATCATAACTCCACCCAAACACTCACCTCCCATATCACTATGCTTACTCTCTGCTCTACACCAAAACACAATTAGAGTGCAGCTACACCCCTCGATCAACAAATTTCGGCCTAGCTGCTGACATACGAACATAACCCCTGGAACACCTCACCATTCTAATAAAACACAGCTACATGCCATGACAAACCGGCCTAGCTGCACACATAAGCGTCCTACACTGGCCTAATGAAGCCAGAACCCAGTCTTGGCGTCCACCCGCCTCACTGCACACATTCAACTGATATCAATAACACCACACCTAATGCTAGGATGCAGCTACCATCAGGCAATCGCATCGGCTGCACCCATAACTGGTGCACCCAAGCACCCTATGACACCTTACTCTCTCAACTGACCTGGACTATGGCCCCCGAGGGCGTTATACCCACAGCGCTTTGAGGTCATACCAATGATATATAGAGCGCTATACAAATGCCAAATAACATGAGATAACATAGAACAAACATGACTAAATAACTTCTTTTATTCAACGATGCCCACTCAGGGGGGGCCTGCAATTCCGATTTAGCACATATTAGGGCAAGTATTCATTTTTGTGTCAGTCTGGGGCTGTCCAGGACAGTCCAGCACCTAAATTCCAGACAATTCTCCTCTGCACAAAGGGGCCAACAGCAACCCTTTAGACATGTTCCTGTTTTGTTGGGCATCATGAGTGAGGGGTGGCTAAAGCGCAGCATCCTTTGCGGAACAGAGTGCAATGGGGCCATGTCTGCATTACCCTTACTAACCTTGGGGTGAACCACCAAGAGGTTCATGATTGCCAAGAAGGTGAGCTCCTCTTCTAGGAATGAATATGGACAATTGACCTTTTCTCTGGGTCGGTCGCCTCTCAGGATGGTCCATATTTACATTGTAACTCTCTGTGCCTCACCAGAGGAGAAATATGCCTTTGCATATCAGTCTGGTCCCACCCCAAAGGACAGTCTGTTCCCCACCCTAAAGGATGGCTGTGCACAGAAATGCTTTCCAATTTTCCTTTGGGCAAGACTGCCAACACCAACAAAGAGGAAAGACATGGCTACGAGTTGTTTGGACTCTCATTCCAGCGCTGGGCTGTCCTCGTGAGCAGGCTAGACTGGCTATTCGTTATTGATAATGTCCCATTGAGAGCATTCAGCAACTCCATCTGGTGATCTTGCAATTCTGTGGTTAGGCCTTGCCACAAAATGGTTTTCAGGCCTTGTCGCTATGGATGGCAGAGGTTGCCACCCTGGCATTGTACTTCTACCAGGGGTCTGCATTTGTGAAAGTGCACTACAAGCAAGATTCTACCTGACTCCTGTGGCCCAGGAAAGATGCTTGATTCCCTGTAGGGATGCTTTCAGGTTGAAATGACAGTGGATGACCTTGTGACTTGTCTGGCAGCTAGGCCAGTGCTGCAAGAACCCTGGTCAAGCATTTCCAGCTTCCGGGTTTGGCCTCAAGATAACAGACGTTATTCGGTTTTCCAGCTTGGGGCTTTCCTATGGTACTGGACTCTGTGCAGACTAGTCCTTTAAATCACTGAAGAAGATTTCTCCACCACCCTCTTTGGATTATTGATTTCTTTTTTATGAAGATGTATGTGCATAGTACATTTTAAAAGTTCATTGTGATTTCTTTATATGTTACTGGGAGGTTTTGCTGCAAATAAATGCGGGGGAGACCCGAGCAACCTCCCCTAACTCCTAATACATTAATTATACACCTAAACCCACCCCCACAAATGTTTCCAGCAAAATCCATTGTACAAAATGTTATGATTTCTACCTTGATGAAATATACTGCGGCAAAAACTCCATATCTCCATTATTTTAAAGGGCTCTTCAACACAACCTGCAGCATACAATATACATAGTCATTTTTCTTAATTTAGTTTTTCAATCTCCAAATAAAGAAGGCATAAACACCTTTTATTATATTTGATAAATGTATCATCATCACCATCATCATCAAAATATTTTGTTCAGGTGCAAAATTCATCCTTACAACTGATCCAATATAATACATTGCAAACAATTTGTTATATCATATTTTGGAACTGAATTGAAAGAAGGAATTAGTTGATCAAATCTCCCGGATCAATGAAATTTGACATCAGCTTCAGTGACTTCACAGCCAGGTGTCACTTTATGTTCTAGAGAAGCCACATTTAGCCGGCTCAGCCCTTCTCTGAAGAACATTTGATGTAAATGTGTAAAGATCCCATGAAACAGCCACAGCTGAAATTGTACGCGTGCACTCGTGGAAAACCCACATTCTTTAGAACTTGGAAGATGGTATGTGGATGGAGGCACCTGGATACTGCTCAATAATGTCATTGGGTGCCCATCTTTCCAAGATGGGATCCAGATGTAGAAGGTTAAAGCATATTCGAATAATGGGAATATGATCAAAGCCTTTAGCCAACCAAAGCAAATACGGCTCAATATGATATGGGTCGCAAATATGAAAATGAGCCAAAAGACTAGGTTTGCATAGCTCAAGGCTGCCTCTAATGCTTTCCAGCACATCTTGTAAAAGGGATCTGGCTTCCTGTTTAGCATTAGATGGTAAGCCAATTGTGTCATAATAAACAAGTGATTGCATAAATACTGGTGAGATCAAGACTAATATTAGGTTTATTGACAGTTTTGTGCTCGTTTAAGCACATGGAAATCTACAGTGATGTTCGAGCTAAATTGCAAAGTTTCTTGGCATAGTCCAAGCCTAGCTCATTGTGAATTGCCTACATTGGCACAGATATGGGCAAATCAAGTCGTTCCCTAGGAAAGGGGTTTTCAATACTTTGCAATGCAGATAAGTACACGCAGTCCTACAAAATAGAAACATACACCTTTGGCACTATAACCCCTCAAAATAACATCAGCAGGTTGGGTTGATAGGGATAGTGCCAGCCTTTCAATGCCAACTGCTGCTTGGGTGACCCCCCATTGTTTGCTTCTTAACTGGTATTTCTGATATAAAGCAAATGCATAGATAATTAAACCCTTCAACCACTTAAAGCGATTGCTCGTCTACCTACTCTATATGATCTGGACTTGGCTTTCCGGCCACCGATCATCAAGATGGATGGTTTAGTTGGAATTGGTCTTTAAGCCTCTACAAGGCATACACTTTCAATAAGCCTTCACAAGCAGTGGAAGGGGTTTTGAGGGTGGTGGCACGAAGCAAAACACCCTCTGCATAAGATGGGATGTCTCGCAAGCCAACATGAGGTATATCTGCTGATGCGGTTTCTAGACCAGACTGTAATGTGTCAGTGTATAGACTGAGCAGGAGAGGGATGAGGACGCATCATTGCCTAACTTCTCTCCGAATGATATGGCTTCCCTACAATGTCCATTCCTGGCATATTTTAACAGCGTTGTTTGTATCTGAACAAAGAGCGACCAATAAGGCCTTACAGAATTCCCAAAATCACAAAGGCACAGTTCCCATCTGTCAACCTGGTCAAAAGCTTTGGAGAGGTCCATGAACCCCAAACAAATTGGCATTGGTCTGGCAGTAACCAACCTCTTGCATAGCAGAAGAAGACTCAATGCCTGGTTTTGCCAAAATAAATATTTGACTACTGCAATACACAGAAGCAAGGGAAGGGAAGGGAGGGGAAAATGAGTGGCAGGCAAGTACACCTAATCATGTGGCTACATTCCTAGAGCATGTAACTGACATAACTTCAGCAGGTCAACACTGAGAGGTAGACTTGGTGTTCAATGATCAATTTATATGTGTGATGCATATAAGACGCTCGCAGGAGTTTGCAGACCATGTAGATATGTTTTCCCTGATAATCTTCCCTTGCATGTAATTGAAATTCTAATGGAGGTGTCCGCATTTCATCCTGTGTAGGTGTTTCTTCTGGATTTCGCATGAATTTCCCTTCTAAATTGTGAGCACAGCAAACGCAATCTCATCCCTTTGCGTATGGGATTGAGGTTGCGTTTTGCCAGTTCGAGCTCATTACTCTTAGTACTAAAACTAATGATAAGATTCCAAAATGTCACCAGTTTTGCCAATTCCCAGGAGTCTGACTTCCCTATTTGCAAAACCAAAGATTCCCAGAAAAATGAAAGGGAGACTCCAGCGACCGCCCTCCACACAAGTGTCCAAATCAAATCCCCAGGAGCAATCAATCATCAAGGCAAACGGATACTCGTTCTGAGTTCAATCCCAGCATTGGCCGCTTGTTCTGAGTTCAATCCCAGCACTGGCCGCTCGTTCTGAGTTCAATCCCAGCATTGGCCGCTTGTTCTGAGTTCAATCACAGCACTGGCCGCTCGTTCTGAGTTCAATCCCAGCATTGGCCGCTTGTTCTGAGTTCAATCCCAGCACTGGCCGCTCGTTCTGAGTTCAATCCCAACATTAGCCGTTGGTTCTAAGTTCGATCCCAGTATTCTCTGCTCGTTCTGAGTTCAATCCCAGCATTGGCCGCGCCCATCCCTCAACATAATATTTATTTTCATTGAGATCCAGAAAAATAGATGCATAAAGAAAAACAGGGTTAGCGCAACACTTGTTCAAAGTAAGAAACTCACTGGAGTTTCAGCCATAGACTTTGGCAAGTATTTATGTCCATGTAATTTATATTTCCATTTGCCAATCTTTTTCACATGAGCGTTTTTCATACACCTCAGCCTCATGTGTTTATAAGCTTATAAATTCCAAAGCCAGTTACATATATGTCAGTGTCCCCCACTTAGCCCTTTTATCAGCAACAATGCATTTTGGTGTCCATGACAGCAGCTCAAACAATGGGTGAATCGGGGTCGCAAGAGCAATTCTTCCAGATTCTTTCAGATGGAGTGGGACTTGGTCCATGTTCCCATTTATCATCATTGGTCATAGTGGTCTTGAACCAGGTCAGGCAAAATTTTTCCTACATGCGAGTGGAGACCTCAGTGAGGTAAGCGGTTTGAAATTTGATGCCACGCTAAATAGGGAGCAAGTGTAGTGCCTGTAGGGTGGGGGAGAAGTAGGGGTCTGGTGGTTATGATGTGGACTCACTGGAGTCTCTTGGTGAGGTGAGTGTGGAGCCCTAGATCGAAGGAGTTAGAGATGAGGATATCTGCTTTGTCAGTCTCGTTTCAAGACCGTGCAGCAGGCTAGAGAGAGGTCAGGCTAGAGAGAGGTCAGGCTAGACCGAGGTCAGGCTAGACCGAGGTCAGGCTAGACAGAGGTTAGGCTAGACAGAGGTTAGGCTAGACAGAGGTCAAGCTAGACAGAAGTTAGGCTAGACAAAAATCAGGCCTGACAGAGGATAGGTTAGACAGAGGTCAGGCTAGACAGAGGTTAGACTAGACAGAGGTCAAGCTAGACAGAAGTTAGGCTAGACAAAAATTAGGCCTGACAGAGGTCAGGCTAGACAGAGGTTAGGCTAGACAGAGGTCAGGCTAGACAGGGGTTAGGCTAGACAGCGGTGTTCAGGAGGAGAGGAATTCACTGACGGGCCCATAGGTCAGCGCTCACCCTCTAGAACTTGTAAGACAAGATAGCTGCACCATGTGAGGACAGGGGGTGCAGGATTCACTTACTCCAACACGACTCAATAATGAGGGCTCAGTAAATTGGCAAAGGGAAGTCTGTTTAATGACAAGTACATCAAACAGAGAAACAAATGGAAATCAGCAGCATTGCGATCACCTGTCACGCTCCGACTTCCTCGAACTTCAGTTGAACAGCAATTCTTATAGGCAATATTCGTCATCATTGACATCTAACTCTACAAAAACTCGACATGCAATATAATTGGTTAGGAAAGGTAACTTAAGTATAGGTGCTATATCTGTATATGATAATAGGGCATGCAGATTGGATAACTCTTATCGGGCGGGTATCTACGCCCATCCCACTACACAACACGTGATTGACGTCACTACAAGTACAACTTCTTATTGGTTCTACTATCTATAGGACTCCAGATAACTTTGTCCATTTTGATTGGGCAGGTTACACCCCTAGACATAAATCCCCATTTTAATTAGCGGCATGCAGAATGGACACCCATGTGCCTGGTGTCCCAAGTTTCACCCTGCCTCCCTTCCATCAATCAGTATCTTAGGGCTATGTGTCAATTTGTTGGCTGGGTATGGCCGTTCGAAACTGTAGCCTCTTATCAGGAAAAGTTATGGCATCTTCAGGTCCTGGATGACATCAGGCGGTGGTACTTCTTCGCGCCTGGCTGGTCACGTGTTAGTTCACCATGAATCTGCTTCAGTTTCCAGCTTTTAGTGCATTTAATTCTGTTTCAGCCTCGCCACCTGCATGGGCCCCCCTTATCTTGACCTTCATGAAGCAGGCTGGTATGCACTGAAGTTTGAGTCTTGTTAGCTGACGCTCTCCTCCCTTTCTCTGGTTGACCTCGATTTCCTAGGCATGAGCCGCTCTTTGTTGAGTTTCGATTCCGCTTCTTCTCTTGCCTTTGGCTGGGTTATGAAACTTGGCCTGTCAGGCCTCTAGCAGCCTGGGTACATTTCTGCTTTTACAAAATGGGGTCGCACTTGTATAATGTGCCTTATTGAGGTAGATATATGGTTGGCCTTGCCGCTCTAATCTTCTTCTAAGCATTTCAAGCAGTATTGTTTCTTTTGCCTCTTGCGTTCCAAGCCTATTTACACACGTTTGACAGGTCGGTTGCTCCCATCTTGTCTCGTAGCAACGTTTCATCACGTTTTAACATTGTCTCTTATATGTGTCCATTACATTTATTTTCGAAGTTACTCGCACTGGCGTGCTATCTTCGATAGCTGCTTTTGTTCATTCACGAGTCTGTTCAGGCCCTTGAGTCATTTCCACCGGCCTTACATTAGGGCTCTTTGGGTCTCTTCATGGACCGTCTGTAGGTACTCTTCGTTTCGTATCAGCGGCTGGTACGGCTGTCTGATAGGATACCGTGCTGCCAAGGGTTGTCTGGTTATGGGCGCTTCAACAGGTATGGATCTGCTCATGTATACTGGGCAGAGTCCCAGTGCAGCTCTTTGTTGGTTCATTTGCTCCTCATCTGTCACATACCTTGGCGAGTACGCTCCTGGTACCTCAAAATGAGGGGAAGGGGTGCAGGCCATGTCTGGGACCTCCTCTACAGTGGTTAGGCTAGACAGAAGTTAGGCTCGACAGAGGTCAGGCTCGACAGGTGTTAGGCTAGACAGAGTTCAGGCTAGGCAGAGGTCAGGCTAGACAGAGGTCAGGCTAGACAGAGGTCAGGCTGGACAGTGGTTAGGCTAGACAGCAATTAGGCTAGACAGAAATCAGGCTCAACAGGTGTTAGGCTAGACAGAGGTCAGACTAGACAGTGGTTAGGCTGTACATTGGTTAGACTAGACAGAGGTCAGGCTAGACAGTGGTTAGGCTAGACAGAGGTTAGGCTAGACAGAAGTCAGGCTCAACAGAAGTCAGGCTCTACAGTGGTTAGGCTAGACAGAGGTTAGGCTAGACAGAGGTTAGGCTAGACAGTGGTTAGGCTAGACAGTGGTTAGGCTGGACAGTGGTTAGACTAGACAGAGGTCAGGCTAGACAGTGGTTAGGCTAGACAGAGGTTAGGCTAGATAGAAGTCAGGCTCAACAGAAGTCAGGCTCTACAGTGGTTAGGCTAGACAGAGGTTAGGCTAGACAGTGGTTAGGCTAGACAGTGGTTAGGCTAGACAGAGGTTAGGCTAGACAGTGGTTAGGCTAGACAGTGGTTAGGCTGGACAGTGGTTAGGCTAGAAAGTGGTTAGGCTAGACAGTGGTTAGGCTAGACAGAGGTTAGGCTAGAGAGTGGTTAGGCTAGACAGAGGTTAGGCTAGAGAGTGGTTAGGCTAGACAGAGGTTAGGCTGGACAGTGGTTAGGCTGGACAGTGGTTAGGCTGGACAGTGGTTAGGCTAGAAAGTGGTTAGGCTAGAAAGTGGTTAGGCTAGACACTGGTTAGGCTAGACAAAGGTTTTGGATCATGGTGTTCAAGAGGTCATAAAAACATTGAACTCTTCTTACCCTCTTTCCTTATTTCGTGTTCTGCTGTGTCTCTTCTTTATTTCGTTAATGTTTCTTCATCCTCTTTTTAATTCGTGTCTTTATATTCTTTCTTTCAATATTTATCCTGCGCTTTATCTGTTTTTAATTTTCATTCTTCTTACGTCTTTTCACTTGTCCTGTTTAATTTATTTCTGTTTCGATTCCTCTATCTGCCTTCTTGTAATTGAATTACTATTCTTATTATTTTTATTGATTCAGCTGAGTTCATCAATCTTTCAACACTGTGAGGAAAAACTCATTTAACATATCTCAATTTCAATACTAGTTCAATGATTGATTTCTTTCTTTCTTTCTTTCTTTCTTTCTTTCTTTCTTTCTTTCTTTCTTTCTTTCTTTCTTTCTTTCTTTCTTTCTCTTTCTTTCTTTCTTTCTCTTTCTTTCTCTTTCTTCCTTTCTTTCTTTCTTCATTCCTTTCTTTTTCTCTCTTTCTCCCTACCACCCCCCTTCATTCTCCCTTCTCCTTCCTTCTCCTTTCCTCCCCCTTTGTTCCGTTATGCCTTTTTTACTGTTGTCTTCTGTGCTTTCTTTTTCCGCCAGTGTCAAATTTAAATCGAGACAAGCCATGAAGGGAACGAATCACAACAGTTTGATGGTACATTTTTAATAAACGCGGAACGGAATTATTGCGGGTATTGTTTAAACGAGGTCCGTTGTATGGCACCACCCTCCAGTATTCGCGTGAAAGGTAGGACAGCTTTGCCATATAAATCGAAGAGAGCGCGCCCTTCCGAGACTCCGGCTTCCCTCTGATCGCGAGCCCCGAAAGCAGACGCGAGACCAGTAGGCGACACCGAGACTGAAAGGGTCTGACACCTCCTCCCCGGGACTGCCGGGCTCCAGCTCTCCCTCATCTGTCACCCTTTTCTAAAGATTTGGCTTTAAATAACAGCAAAGGGCTCATAGTCTCTGGAGCACAGAGGCTGGCGATGAGGAGCAGATGAAACATGTCCCCCCCCCTCCTGCCTCTCTATAGAAAATCCCATCCCCTGCGGCCCTGAGCCTGGGGGAGCCACAGGGGTGACAGAGGGGGGGGAGGGGGTGGCAAAGCAAATCCTGAATTTTGGAGCTGCACAAAATAAGGAATCGGCTGGCAGGGGGCGCTTGTGGAGGAGCACAGGCAAAGGGGGCTTAATAGGAGATGGGATAAGGGGTGTTCGTGAAGTGAGCCCAGTGGGGTGAGGGGGCGGAATTGGGTGTTTATTCTCTGCACTGGGACTCAACACATGTGGGTAGATATGATATGGCATTTATAACGCTCCTATGCTATGCACAAGTCTTTCAAGGCGCCAGTGTTTCAAGGCGATAGTGAATCGAAGCATCTTGATGTACACCGGTCATCTCTCTGTAATTTTTCACATTTGCCCGGCGGAGTCCAAGTGGGCAGTCGCAGGTTCATGGCCAGGGACAGTCAGAAAGGCCTCGGTAGCCATGATGGAGATCATATTCGAGTTCCCTGGTAATTACGCTGAGGGTACCTGTTAAGTTTGCACCTTGACGTACACAGGTACCCTCTGTGTAATTTCCCACTTTTGCCCAGCGGAGTGTAAAGGTGGAGTGTTAAAACGTGACACACACACTTGTAGGCCACCCTTTCCCACTTCACTGTGCAAATTGAGAAAAGTGAGCCTGCCTCGCACACATGGCAGCCAGCATTTACTAGGGATGCCCGGTATTAGGTAATATTATCCCCACCAATAATGTTGCTATATATATGGTCGTCGGGAATGGCCAGAGGCTATATTATTAGTGGGGATCATTTTGGGGGTAAATGGGAGCAGAGGTTGCAGGGGTGTTCCCCGCTCCTTTTAAAATAATATTGGGTTGCAGGAGTGTCCACCGGAGGTTTAATCGGTTAATATCACCGCAAAAATATGACACTATTCTTGTATGGAGATATTTTTGCAGGGATATTAACACATGGAACCGGATTCCCAAGGAATCTGCCTGCTTTTTGTTGGTGTAAAAAGCAGACGGATTCCATAGGAATCCACAGCTTTTGCACCAGCATGGAAATGTTATGCTGGTGCAAATTCTGGAATAACATGGCACAGAGGAAGGGCGAGGCGGAATCGTCACTTATCATCCATCCTTCCTCTAAGCCATGCAAATGGTTGAAAACGAGCCGCAATGTACATGAAATGCGTAAAAGCCTTGCACAGGTCTTTTGCGCATTTTATTTACATTACAGCTCCAGGAAAATTCGCCTAAAGAGTGTTAACTCAGGTAGGCAGAGAGTGCAGGTTTGATAAACAATCTTCTCCTAGACTCACATCTTAACTTACTATCCCACTTCCAAAGCAGGACCTGTTCCATGGTAATGGCCGCCACTCTCTGGGGGGAATGAACGCATTTGTCAAAAAGGCATTTCAGTCTTTCGCCCATGCTTTCCGCACATTTTCTAAACGTTGGGAAACACTCGGGGTGCCTTATCAAAGTATTCTTTACAATATCCCTGAAAACCCTTTGCATGATATGTTCTCTAAAGGTCCCCTGAGACACGCGCTGCCTGAAGTGTTCTTTACAGTGTGACGACTCATCTTACCTTGCCTGCTACTTTCTTTAGTGTCTCAAAAAATGACAGTGGGCCTCATTACAGGTCGAGCGGTCCGGAATTAACAGTGGTGGTAAACCCGCCGCCACTGTTAATCCCGGACCACCTGATCCCGACTCCTGCAGGCGGGAGGTGAAGTTCCCGCCAGGTCTGACCTGGCGGGTTTAACACCGCCCGCCTGCAGGCGGACGTGGAAACACCAGTACCATCACGAGATGGTGCCGGTGTTTCCACTTCCCCATTCCCATTGAGTCCTATTAGACTCAATGGGAATGGGAATTTACCGAATTCCGCCTCCGGAATTCCCGGGACACCAGGGTCGTAATGCCCTGGTATTTCCGGGAGTCACGGAGACGGAATGGTAATACGAGTCTGGCGGTAAACAGGCGGTTTTACCGCCTCTGTTACCACCGGACTCGTAATGAGGCCCAATGACTTATACATTCTCATCTGTGTTGCCAAGCCACCTGCTGCCTGATATAATCTTTAGTGCCTCGAGACATAGGGCCCTCATTACGAGTTTGCCGTTATCCCACCTGTAATTCCAGCGGGATACCGGCAAACTGACCTAACGTTTCCACTGCCTGATATCCTGGAATTTCCAGGATGTTACAGGTGTCGGAAAGGGCAGTAAATCTCCATTCAATGGAGTCCTGTAGGAGTCCATGGAGGGGATTCCGAGTATTTCTGGCACCAGTAATACCGTGCAGCGATTGTGAAGAATTCGACCATCCTCACGGTGGGTGTGCGCTCGCCTGGGTTTTGTGAAATTTTAAATGAAAATGAATGATGCTAGATAAACCTCAGGAAAATGTGTGGGGCTAATCTGCACACCTTTTCATATGCTCACTGCACGACATACCTGCGTACTCTGGGTGGACACATCCTACAGCCACAGTCAGGGACGTCATTTCACCAAATTGCCTGGGGTAGTGGAAGTGACATCACATTACCTTTGACCTCTGATGACATCACAGGAAGTTATGTCATTTGACCCCTCGCCCCAAAGTGACATCCCGGAAAGTGATGGAACACGACCTTCCATCCCTTGACAAAACAGGAAGTGGCATCACATAGCATTGTTCCTAAGTACACTATGAAAAATATGGTTACGATATCACTATAATGTGATATAAATTTCATACAAGAATGGGTCACCATATGTATCATTGATATCAGTGTGTATAGGCTCATATTACCAAATTACTGTGAATGCAAGCAGACGTCCAAGGCCAAATGATAATGATGTGCTATTATATAGCACTTATGCTTAAGTGTTTATATAGAACAAATATACAAACAATATCACCCAACCTGTGTTGGTTCTCATTTATCGACATCAGAAGGATGAAAGGCTGAGTTGAGGTCTTTAAGGACAGACTAAATCAGTGACTCACTCCCTGAAGTGTGCCTGAAATTATTTTTTAATAAGTCTAGCAATTATTGTATAGAATTCCAGAAAGACACATTATTTGTTATTCCTATTCTTTCTCATTCAGGGTCACTGCTTTAAGAGGCCTGAACAAGAAAGCCAGCCACTCCAAAAACGCTGGCCACAGCCCAGGAGCTTACATAAAAAAATATATATATATTATTTTTTTAGGGGTAGCAGGGAGACCCCCGGTGACCTCTAAATGACATCCCTGGGCACAGTCCTCACTGTCATATTTAGTTGGGATATGACATCAGGAGTACACAATGCATCTCCAGAAGGGGGAGGACCAAACCTTCCCTCTGCCATGGCCAGCCTGATTAACTAACAAAGGCTCCATGGATCTGCCCTGCTATTTTGTTGGGCCCTGCTGCTAGTGGCCATGATTATCATATGAATAGGGTGTACATCTAACAGGCCCACATGGGGTCCAGCTGCAGAGGTTGCCAAAGGAGACAGGAAACCCCAACAACCTTTCACATGCAACTGTGTCAACCAGAGGCCAGCTCCTTTCCTCCGTATCGATGACAGTGAACTGTCATATCTGGGACTGCGTGTTTACAGTGCCCCACCCAGCAGAGGGACTCCATACATAAGGTACGAGAATGTGGTTTGCAGGAGTCAGAGAGTCTGATCACGCTGCAGCTTCAAAGGAGACCTGCCGCTTTAATCAGGAACCACAGAAAGCTCTACTAACCAGATGGACCCTTTGATCCATAACAGACAAGAAGATGGGTGGCACTTAGTATCACATGTTTTCACCCCTTTACCTTTCCTGTTGCAAAGCACTCTGGCTGTGACCTCATGCATACAGTATATTGTTGGTGCGAACCCCAGGACTGGTTTATTAAGGTAGGCTTAGCCTACACTAATCACTGTGGCCCATTTGGCTTTAAAAGAGGTCTGAGCCCTTCTTTTGGCAGATCATCCAAAGACTTTTCAAGGAGTAGCAAGAAGAACTCATCATTGGACCCTGGCTGAAGGTATAGCCTGCCTTACATCTTCTGCCAGTAAAGGAAGGCCAGGACCTCCAAAGAGGAAAGCAAGATCCCTCCCCTAAACATCTCCCAGGGAACAGAGGGAGATATCAAACCCAGAGGACCCTCTAACCGCTCCAGAACCCCTACTGAGCATGCACACAGCATGCCCTACTATGCTCTGCAGCAAGCTTTCTAGGTGGGAAGCGTCAGAAGGTCTCTGAACCCGAAACCAAGGACATGGAGGCTGCCTGCAGCACACGCACGCACGTCGTAAAGGACGACACAAGCCTAGTGAAGAAGCTGGGAGAAGTGCCTCGAAGACCATCTACCGACATCTGCCTTTAAGGACATTTTCGTGCCAGTCGAGTTCCTCAAGCTGCAACTGTCTGCAACACTTACCGCTGTCACCCTGCAGTTGCTTAACGACATCCGAGATGTCTCGACCAGTGCTTCACAACTGCCGACCAGCACTGAGACAACGATTCCTGACCACAAGCCATGATGTAGGCCAGTCTGCAGCCATTCATCCGGCTTCACTCGCCGAAATGTCTTGCCACCCGATACCCGCATCTGACCCCATCTTGAACTCTGTCACAGAAACCTGCAAAGCACACTATAGCCGACTTAACCCTGTCAAACACCAAGAACACCTACAGCCCAAGGTACATTGTAGATCTGTCCCCAGGTGCTTCCCAAAAGGCACCTAGAGACATTTTAAGACCCATTGCTCCCTTTGTGCTGAAGCCAAGTAACCTTGAACGGTTGCGATGAATAACCATACTGACTGTCCTACTGTCAGTATCCAGAGTTAATCCCTTTTCCTTCTTTGAAACTGTCTGTCCTCTGCATTCCTGTACAGGGTGGGTTGCATTTCGGAGTGCTGCCAGAGCTGTCTGTTGTGATAATAATGAAGGTGATATTTTTATACAACCTTGACTGGACAGTCCCTTTTATCATTGGGTAATAATTGTATTTTCAGAGATAAAGCTGTCGTTCCGTCATTGCTACAAAAATTGGACAAGGAGGTTTATAATTTGCTTGTGTTTCCAATCTGTTTGGATCGCTTCTGGTGTACTAGTGGTGTGAGGCTGATTGATGGTTTAGTCGTTTTTAGGGAAACCAACCATTAGTGAAACTGTAAGGGTTTCACAAAAGACAGATTAGCTTTCACAAAAAGACGTGACTGAGCAGTAAGGCTTACTCTTTGGCGAGTTGAACACGGGTACAATGGCAGAGGTCACTGACCAAGAATACCAAGTAAAAGATTGTCCCCACTGATTATGCTAAACTGTATACATCATATTTTAAATGTTTTCTTCACATGCTCTCACAACACACACTCTTATGACACACACGGTTGCAACGCTCAAGGTCCCCTTCTATGGAACAAACTCCCAGCCCAGATGCGGCAGATCCAGGACTACACTGTATTCAAACGTGCTGTAAAAACCCACTTCTTCAATCTGGAATAACTCTTTGACCCTTCTTCTTTCTTTGCCATGTGTGTCTGTTTGTTTTGTCCAGTTTTATGTGCGCCCTGAGGCCTACGGGCATGTTGGCGCATTACAAGAATTAAAATAAATAAATAAATAACCACACTCATACGGCACACGCTATAATGATATGCTCTTATGGCATACGCTCTTATCACACATGCTCTTACAGCAGACACACCCTTTATAATCAATGTACATCTTCTATACGAACTGCACCTATAGGTGAAGGAGATGTATATTTCATATATGTACACTAATATACACATGAAAACTTGCATCAAAGTCAGGACTGATTTTGAAGCCATGTTTCTAATGTATATCAAATGAATATGAGATGTAAATTGGGAATACGTACAAATTGTACAACATTTATTTGCCTGCTGAACATTTTACAACTCAATTCAAAGTGAAACCTCACTTTTACGTGAGTACTCATATGTAGAGGAGGCATATAGGACATGTACATTTCAGATGACTTCATTCCGAACACCATGCACCCATGACAGAAACCTACCCATCAAACACTCATGAGCATTACACCAGACACTCTTACGACACAATTTATACCACCCAGTCACCTAGACATATAAGTGATAAAACACACATACTAAATGAAAGTCATCTTGAACTTTAATCGTACTTGACATGTACAGTTTTATACGTATGAAAAACTCACATCAATATCAGAACTAACTTTGATGTGAATTTCCATATGTATCTAAGACATATATGAGATGTAAATGGCTTATGTGCATGAAACGTAAACTCAATGTCTCATACACCATACCCTCATATAATGAGACATTGATACAGTAAACTCACATGTTACAGCCCCTTACATGTCGTAGACTCATATGATACTCTCCACGAAAAGAGAGAATTATTAAATATTAAATATTAAAAACTCTTAAAACTCTTTTAAAAAAGTGAAGGTTATTCTAACAAAAAAACACTCACTACCAATTCAACCACGAAACTCTAAGTATAAACATTTGCTCCACATCACCACATATGCAAGCCTAGCACTCACTTCAAGTATTAGGAAGGCTACATTGATACCATCATTTAAGTACGTTTTACGGTTGGAATTCCTATTTGGGGATTATGCTTTCTGACCATTTCGATTTGAGGGACACACACTAACAATGCAGAAATAGAAATGGCACAGGTTAGCGTTGCCTTAGCACAATATGGCCAGGAACTCGGTGGTCTCACAACTAAACCAATCCTCTCTATGTATTGGACACAATAATGACAGGAAGTTGTGGTGCAGAGCTCTGGGGGCATGAACACATGATGGTAATTAAAAAGAAGAGGAAAATCTATTTTTATGCCGTGTGTTTTGGTCTCCACAAGGGAACCCATATATTTATTACATAGGTAGTCCAATTTAAGTTATATCAACGCCTTAATTAATCTGACACCCATACAGTTATGGGTAAGGCTTGGGAAAATAGAAATATTCACCTTACCCACAGAATTATTGAAGATTTGGTAGCCTCAGATTTTGGTGCTAGTATTCCTTGGATACAAAATGTTTTTTTTTTTTAAATGCCTCCTGTGGATCTCTTATATATATTGTAATGTCTGTTTATGGGGGTCAATCAATATAAAATATTCTCAGCCTGAGCTATTTACAGAGAGAAAACACAGAAAAGCGGATTATAGATAAGAATAAGGGCTCATTACAGGTTTGGAGGCATTTGTGCAGTATATCCGCCAGAATACCACCACATGAAATTACTGTTACTGCCACTTGGCCCATCGCATTTCCCAGCGATTACAAGTGCTGCCAGGTGGTGTAAGTGGGCATTTCTCTGGAGTCCATAGGATTGCATGGGGATTTCGGCAGAATTACCACTGGCAGTAATTCCGCCAATCTTGCTGATTTATTGGCGTAAACTGGCGGATATTGTTCAATTTTAGGGCCAACTGACCACCTTATCTTCTCTAACAAAGCATTGGGTTTGTGACACCATCATGATTTACATGTTTAATTGTTTGTGGAACTGTATTTCTGTAGGGGATCAAACCCATTTGTTTTTTTTTTTATTAAATTGTGTTCTATACACACCTTTTATGATGGACATATTTAATCCCATTCTAAAAGCAATAGATATCTGTGTTCCATATCAGACAGCTCAGTGGCTCTTAATTATATATAGCAAAAGCTTTTCAATAAAGAAACAGTATGTTGTAAAGCAATTTGCATTATGTCTTTATATATTATGTTTAATTTACGGTCTATAAAATGTTGTTGATGTATTTTTATACTAGTTTTATGGATTGTGCCTTTTTATATTCGAAGTAAACCTTTGAAACGGAAACCTTTTGATACAGGTGAAGCTGCCTTTGGGGGTTTTGGTTCATGGAACTAATTTGCATGGTGTATACATTGCAAAAACAAAAGCCATGACATGGCTGGATTGCCCTATTCGGGAGATTTGAAAAGGCACCAATCAAATTGCTCCATCCAAACATTTGGAGGAGAATCACTGCCATGAGCTACTGTGCCCCTTGCTAATGTGAGAAACCTGGCGGTACTCCCATGCCCACTCCCCGGGGTACCTATGCTCAGATGGCCAGGGAAGGGCCATCACATTTAGATCCTGACCCTGGGGGTGGACAAGTGAGGGAGGATCACCTGAGTGGAGGATCTTCAGGAATTGGGGATGGAGTGCCGACAGGCGAGACATGGTATCCCCCTTTTCCTGAACCGACTTCCCTTACACCCTCTCTGCCTTTGTAGGCTATTGTGACCCGAGCCCCATGCAAAAACCTACACTTCCCATGCAGGCCATTAAAAGGGATAGGAAAAGGCACACTGCCCTTTTACGATCCAACTCACTCAGAGCTAAAGGGCAGGCATGTCCAGATAGTTGGGTAATGAAAGGTTTGGCAGGCTCTACACTGATCACACACAACTGCAGCCTGTTAATCTGCTGCAGGTGTATAAAAGGTGTGGCATTCAGCAGTGCAGGGAGCTGCACTTGCATGATCTGAATGACACAAGGCCTAGTAAGATTGTTTATTTTTGTTCCCCTTTGTCCTCCCCTTCCTTGTCTTTTCACGCCTAGAAACACTTGTGTACAGGAGCATTGATAAATCATATCATATCAGTTGGAGACACAGCAACAGAGAAGCTGCGTGGCTGAGTCTTACAGGGGATCCCTAACTTGCAAGTTACTGGCGCTTCTGGACGCGAGCAGCAAGGAGGCAGAGAGAAAACCATCTGGAGGAGACTGATGAGCTGACACGCTACCCTGTGGCAGAGAAAAGGCTCTTGGGTGACGAGGCTAGGGAGCCATGTCTCCAGGGAGCCATTGTGGTTAAAAAGGGAAGACTGTGGACAGGCCCTACCTTCCCTTACATAAGCCGGGCGTGCTCGTACTCCAGCCATGGCCAGGAATGTCTGAGGGGCAGGTGGTGAGACCCTCACTCAGCACTCGGCACTGTGACAGCCTGCAATCTTCCGGCATTTCATTCCGGTTTCCAAATAGAAATAGCCACACGGCGCACTCTGTATTAGCTGCACCATTTCGGCCAACACCGTGTCGATCGACATCAACGAACAGGCACACCTCGGCCTGGGCATGAAGTCATTATAACTGTGAGTTCCCACAGTTACTACCATCGAATTCGGTCTACATGGTCACCAAATCCGATGCCACACACAGCTACAAAGCAATTGCAAGCATTACCATTGTGCCCCTGAGATTTATCCTGTGGCCCTACAAAGTATTGTCCTGAAGACGGGTCCAGCACACGTCTCATAGCAATCTAACGTCAGCTAGAGAGTTTTTCTTTCCAACAACATCCGCTGGAACCCAGAAACACATTTCTCTGTGTCGACAGAGTCAAGTACAAATAATAACAACCATTGAGGATATATGAATTGTCAATACCACACTTGTACTAACCTCACAACACTGTTTAAAAATGATGTTTGCAGTTGTTGTCTTTCTGGTTAGGAAAAACGCTGATTTTCAAACCATGTTTTTATGTTTTGTGTAAATGAAATGCATTGTTGTTTTTTTAACATGTCGAGTTTTCTCATGTACTGATTAAAATATGTTTATCTCTATCCCTCTTTCCTGTTCAGATCTATAGACCAACATGATTTGTTAACACTTGGTGCAACTAGTCACACCTAGCATGTGTGTAGGCGGGTAGCTGTATTTAGTGACACGCCTGTTCATATACGTGTTCTTGAAGCAGACAGCCTGGAAGCGTGACCAGACCTTGTGGAACTTTACTCCCTTAGTGTCTGGAACTTGGGGAAGAGGTACTGTGACATTTACTTGAAGTGAGTCCTGAAACCTTGTGGAACTTTACTCCCTGAGTGTCTGGAACTTTGTGAAGGGAGCTGTGTGTGAAGCTCCTGAAAGACACTGTCGTATGATTTTGGAACACTTAATTAGTTTGAACATTTCAAAACAGTGTTAGTATGAGAAGTAAGGGCAAGTATAGGTTGTGACTCAGACAACATTTTACCTCTGAGCTTTAGTACAGACTGGCCTTAGACACATCAGTTGAGGCAAGTCCTCTCTTAGAGTTAGCGCAAGTTAGGCATTACTCCCATCCTGAAGTTTTAAATCAAGTTTTTCCAACTGGATCTCTTGGGTCTGTGTCTAACTGTTGGTACCATGTCTGTCTGACACTAAGCTGAAGATCATGAACCAGGCTTATGCAAGAAAGCTCCCGGGTGCTAATGGAATAAGCTGCATTGCACTTGCTATCAAGGACTGCCCATCTGTAGAAAATCTTGTGCCACGAAAGCATGTGACTGAGCAGCGGTGAATGCAACACATCCCGTGTTCCCAAATTAATATTAGGATCTACGTAGACACTGAAATAGTCTTTCTTGAGAAATCCATCAGAACATGTTTTCATATCAGAGTATTTACATTTAAAGGTGTTTTATTTCTTATCACTTAAAGGGTAGCAGTGGTGCCACTATTAAAGTGCCAAGTCATCAGGATTGGAGGCTGATCATCATGTGACTATCCCTGATGAGGAGTCAAAGTTCATGAGGATATAAGAGAGGAAAACTGAGAGAGGAGAGGATAAACCAGCTACCACCTTGCGCTTGTGCCCCTACAGCACACCACAATCACTTTCACTGTGTGTCTCCTAATTGCCAGCCTGAATCCATGGACCTATGCACCTAAAATCCTTTTGTGAACCCTGTTGAAGAGTTGTCTCTGAATGGCCTTGAAATAAAGGGATGTGTGTTTGTGAATGTATGCAACTAAGACCTTCCTGAGGGTAGTAGCGCTTAAACCTGGGAAGCTCACAATCACATTTGACACACAGAAAGCTCTAAATCCAATGCCGACCTGCAGGTCGAGTGTTCTGCATCACCCTTTGGGGGCTTTTTCCATCTATCAATAGGACATTTTACCCCTGTTGACTTTGCTTCCTGGGTCTATGTACATTTGCCCCAGATCTGCCATGCCTGTCATTAAAGTATCCGCAGCAGGGATAGTGGTAGCTGACTCATAGATATATTTATAACCAGAGAATTTCGTTGATACTAAATCCTGGTAAATTACTTAATTTTTAGTTCTGACTCATGCAGCATTTATTGCCTCGGTAAACAGACAGCGCACTCCTACCCAGGTCAGTGATTTTCTGGCTAATTTAACACATCAATGCCAAAGTACTTCGGTGGCCATTGATCTATATATGTTTCATACACTGGATGTAGCCTCCATTAGAGATTTTGGTTACCCTGTTAAGCGTACTGCAGTATTTATGTTTTATCTATAGGCTCGACCTTGACTCTGGAAAATTACATTCCCCAAAAGTGTGATTGTGGACAAATCTTGCCTCCCTCTGTGCCTCGGTTCTTATATCTGGCTGAAATGAGAGCACCTGGAAACACAGGCGCTAGATGCATATGAAGGTCGTGTGCCACCACTTCCTGTGATGTCACGTGGGGGCGGGGTTAAATGACATCACTTCCTGTGGTGTCATCAGAGGTCAAGGGCTGTGTGAGGTAGAATGATATCCACTACAATAGAAGAAACCTATTGTGCGGGTGTAAGCTGAGGCCGTATGTCTCTGTGTGCATTTATATTTAAGTTATGTGACAAGCAACCAAATGCTGTTCGCCACAACCCAGAGCCGAACATAACACTGTAATGTCCTAGGCTTTGATACATGACTCTTCGTCAATCTTTTTTATCTGGGTGATGTGTAGGGAGAAGGGGGCAGCACTTCCCTCAAGAGTGGGGCTCAATGCTTCTACCATTTTCAGAGATTTATGTGAAAGGTGCATTATTCAATGACCCCCCGCCCCCAGAATCGCCCCGTGAATGAAGCTTCCACAAAGCTCTTTCCAAGAAAGAGTTTGAGTGGGGAGGGATGGGTCACTCCATGGCTCTCTCACTTCTGAGACTCGGTTTTCCAACGCTTATTTTCTTAAACAGTGTTGCACCAGAGCAGGGTCCTGGTCACGTTTGTGGCCCCTCTCAACCATTCACATCACACTTGAATGCGTTCAAGGTAAGCAGAGCCCAATCAGTTGCATAGCATACATTCTGGGGCCCCCCCTTTGAACCATGCTGCGGTCCCCCGTCCTCCCAAGCTCCTTAACCAAGCACAGGGCACCCCACAACCCAGGCCAGCCCGGACCACCTTGTGTGCGCAATGTCCATGGTGATTATGCCGCTACAGGGGCATGCACTAATCCAAGTGAAAGAAGTAATATGTTTTAAACAAAGCTTAAATGTTTCACCTAGCATACAAGAAGGGGGCGGTGCCTGGTCACAAAATATACTTGCCAACAGTGGTGGCTGGTGAGGTCTTTTATTGGGACGGGGGGGTGTAAATATTTGCCATAAAAATGCCCGAACCAACAAAAAATGGGTTTTGGGGGGGTGGGGTGGTCAGGGGTTTCTTCCCACTGCCATCAGTTAAAATCATACATTACACAGCATTTGGGAAGAAGGCCAGACGGTTTGCAATCGGTTTTGTGTGTAGGGTAACTCATGGAGAAAAAGTAACACACACACACACACACACCCCCCCCCTCCTTCTGAAATGACAAACGTAGAGACACACATTGCTCAGAGGAGGAGCTCCCAAAACAAGAAATTACTCTACAGATTATATATTATCTGTGTTCCTGCACCTTTTCTATATTAATGCACACTTCATTGAATAATTTACTATAGTATTCTAGAAATGCTCCTGCCTGCCTTATATCCACATGGCAGCTAAACCTTAACTCCGAACATTGCCTAACATTCCTCAGGTTCTGAGAAACCCATTAATTGGTAGGCACCTTATTCAGTGCAATTTAACATCCTGAACCAAACAAGATTCACACAACTATTAATTTTAAGCCCTTTATTCAGACATGGACAACCCCAGTATAATAACCTCAAAGCACAACAATCCAACTCTCCGCCTCTGGAACAAAAATCATATTTTTTGTAATTAATAATTATGTTTATTGGAACTGTAAAAAAAGGAGATAATTCCCAACTCATAACACAGGAGGAATTCAACTGACACGCTGATGGCAAATCCAAACAAGCAACAAACTGCAAACAAATGCAGCACAGTTCGCCTGATGAATTCTCACTAGTCAAAATGCATAAAAAATGTAGAAGGGAGTTGTATTTGTATTAGGATTTATTTATATTTAATATAGCGCCTTAAGATAAGACGCTGTACAGAGAAACAGAGACTGGTACAATAAGAATGAATAAGCACAGACAATAAAAACAATCAATCAAACATGTTGGAGAAAAATGAGACTTCAAAAGAGAAAGAGAGAAAAAGTTGAGTATCATCAGCACAAAAGTGATGTGAAAAACCAAAGGAGGAAATAACTGAGGCAAGTGTAGAGGGAGAACAGAAAAGGGCCCAGGACAGACCAACGCCATGACCAAGCAGAAAAGATTCAGAAGATTTGCCGGCCCATGAGACAGAAAAGGTTATTTGAGACAGATATGAATGAAACCAGGAAAGGACAGAACCCGTGAAACCAATGGAAGAGAGGGACGCCAGTAAAAGTTAGTGAACAACAGTGTCTAACGCAGCGGACAGATCCAGAAGAATAAGAAGGGATGAATGTTTAGAATATCGGGCAGTAAGTAGTGCAGTAAGTAGTGAATTCAAAACAGAAAGAAGAGCTGTTTCAGTAGAGTGAAGAGGGCAAAAGTCTGACTGGAATTGTGGGAGTATAGCGGAATAAGAAACAAAAGTAGAAACTTGAGAGTAAACCAGCAGTTCAAGTAATTTTGAGAGATAGAGTAACAAGGCGATAGGACAACAATTTGGAGACAAGCAATGGGTTGGCAGTAGGTTTCTTTAAAATTTGGATGATGGAGGCATGCTTAAAAGATGAGGGAAAAGTTGAGGTCGAGAGACGGATATTAAAGAAGGAAATGCGATAAAACACCAGAGAAGGATAGACTTTGAGAATGAGTACAGAAATAATGGGAACGGTGGGAGAAGCAGTGGGGTGGGCTTTAGCCAGTAGAAGAGAAGTGTCTGCATTGGAGATTGGTTGAGAGCAGGAAATGGAGGCAGAATAAGCAAAAGTGAAGGAAGTCGAGAGTGCAGTTGAGATGGAACCTTCGATATCAGAACAGAGGGAAGCTACCTTTGAGGACAAGAAATTAGTGAAGTCTGAGGCTGAATGAATAGAACTAGCTGAATAGCCAGGGGTGGGAGGAGGCAGAAGACGAGAAAGAATTTGAAAAAGACGCCTATGGTGGGCGGACTGTTTATGTAGCAGATCAGAGAAATTTAAGCGTTTAGAAGAGAGTAAACAATCATCATAAGGAGCATGATAGGTAAAGCATGAGGAGTAATCCACGATAGATTTGGTCTTGAGCCAGTGTCTTTCAAGACGACAGAGAAAGCGGTGCATAGAGCAAAGATGAAGAGAGAGCTATGGTTGGGAAGGTTTTACGAGTGGGAAGGAAGGGCGATGTGGGGTAGAGTGAATCAAGAGAAATACAAAGAGAGGGTAGAGGAAACCTCGTCAGCAAGTAAGGTTGCAAAAGAGGAGTGGGAAGGAAGAGCAGAGATACAGGTAAAAAAGAAAAGTGAAGAGTTAAAGTGGCTTAAATCACACATATAGAAAGATGACGTGGAAGCGAAGACAAGGGAATGTGAAGAAGCTTTAGGAAAAAGTGACACGGAGAGAAGATAGTGATTCGAAATATAAACTGGTAGTGAAGAAACAGAGGAGGCAGAAACGGAAGAGATAAAAATAATATCAAGACAAGAACCGGAAATGTGAGTTGGAGTAGGAAGGACATAAAGGAAATGGGAGTCAAGAATTGAGAAAAAAGGGAGAGTGGAGTGTGTCGACAAGAGGTGAAGAATAAAGTCACCAAGCAGTAGAAGAGGGGTCGGAGAAGGAAGAATATATGAAGGAAGATGATCAATATCATCGCAGAAGGAACCAACAGGGCCAGGAGAACGATTGAAGCAGAAAGGAAATAGGATAGGGTTTAGAAAATATGTTGTAAGAAAATTCAAAGGAAAAATAGGTAGGGAGAGCCAAGGGTGAAGAGATAAGTGAGAAAGAGGATTGGTAGAGAATGCCAATACTCCCTTCTCAAGCAATGAGACATGGGGTATGACAAAAAGAAGTCTGCAAGATGGTCAGGGAGGCAGCGACAGTAGTGTTCTATGGAGGAATCCAAGTCTATGTGATGCAAAGAAAATGTAAATTGTGTCTTAGAAAAAGATCTACTACGGCAGAGGATTTTTTGTACCCCGATCTTGCATTCCATAATACAAAGCATTGGGAGTAATTGGGGGATATATAAGATTGTCAATGTTTTGTGTGGGTGTAAGTCGAGGAATAGAAGGATTGCTTTCTGGAAGCATGACGTTGAAAAGGGGAAAGAACAATAAATATGTTACCAGCACCAGAATGGAATAGGCTGCTGAACCAGCAATTTGCAGAGAGGGTTGTTCTGGCGTACAAAAGACAGGTTGAGCTGTCATGGCCGTTCGAAATTGAAGATTGAGTAAGGCACTTAGGAGCTGATGATGTTGCTCTAGGACAACGTCTCATCTGCGGACAGCGAGGTCCGACTTTACCCCTCTTTAGCCTGAGCTTTGCCCAGGTCGGATGTTATCAGACAGGCAGAGTCGGTGAGAGCGAGGCTGGAGGAGTGGTCACAAGCGTTGCCTGGCAACAGGGAACGCCAATGTGTGCACCGAATGAAGGCTATACTCACGTACAGCAGCTGGTAAAAAGTACTGCTCATGCCCTAACAACTGGCAAGGTAGATTCCAGCCTCCCTCAGTCAGGTACAACCCAAGAGGCAGATGTGAAGAGCTGCGGACCCCGCAGACTTTACCCACCAACATTAATTCAACACAAAAACCTCAATTTAAATCAACATGCAAATGATTATCCAAAATGATACATTAGTAAATGGCTTCACTCACTTTAAATGAAAACTGCAAAAATGTTCAAAAGCATTTAAATAGGTTTGCATTTTAAAAATGTTAGACAAGAACATGTCTCATTAATTTTGGAATCATGTGCTTAGGAAAATATCAAACCTTTATAGGACATGCAAATCACCTTGATTTCTATGATGCTATTAGATCACGGACAAATAAAAGAGCTGGATTTTAAAATGATGCTTACATTTCTCAGGGACAGATAAAAAGGGAATCATATGAGGAAGAGAGTCCCTATTGAACAAGAGTCTCCATTGGTTGAGCCATAAACACCATTTCCTATCTGTAACTATGGGCCTCATTACAAGTGTGGCGGTCCGAAAACAAGGATGTCAGTAAGCTTGCTGGCTCCTTTGTTTCTGGACCGCCACACAACGAGTCAGCCTGCAGGAGCCGCTGCACCTGACAGGTCTGACCCTGCCGGGCGCATTTGCCCCAGTAGGCTGAATCGTCACGTAAGCACCGGCACCGTTAGAAACAGTGCCAGTGCTTCCGTCTCCGCACTCCCATATGGGAATAGGGACTTACGAATTCTGGTGCCTGACTTCCCATGCCGCCAGGACTTGTAATGTCCCGGTGGCCCCGTGAAGTCAGGTGCCGGATTCAGTGTTACGGGGTTACCGCCAACCTCGTAATGAGTCCCAATGTTGAACTAGTTACACATCTAGTAGACTAATCAAAATGTTTACTTCAATATGATAACAATGGTTCTTGTAAATGAATCTCTAGCAGTAGGCTATGTCTTTGCCACCACCTGGTGTAGGAATTCAAATACGAAGGCAAATACTCAGTCTAATCGGACTTCGACAAATAAGTTCCAGCATAATAAAGGGAAGTAACGTTCCTCTAGACCAATGAGCAAATGCCAATTGATGCATTAGTGGAAATTTGATTGACATAGACTGACATGCTCTGCCTTTCTCTGGTGTATCTAGGCCCCCGAGATATTGTACATGGTAGAACTGTTCTATCATGCCTGGAAAGTGAATCAGGTGCTCTAAATTGTATATCCTGGAATGTTGTAGAACATAAATAACAAATGAAAAGATATTGATAATTGAGTCCATAGAACCAGTGTTTAAAGCAGGTTATATCACTTACCATCGTCCCGCTAACACATCTGAGAAGGGCATACCCAGTGGGGGACTGATAATATGGATTTTGTCTACTATAAATGCAAGCATCTTGGAATGCTCTGCTAGTACATCTAATCCATAGGGCTACAAGGTAACAATACCAAATCATCCCTTCATGAAGGTGGTGTACATCTATTATGCTAATATGAGGTGCAAGTGGCTGGCTCTAAGTGAATTAGAACAGCTTTTTAAAGCCAAGAACACCACAATTATCTCCACTTCTTGAGCACATAGGTTTATTCTAAGGGTCTTCAAAGCACAGTTTGAACCCCATGTCCCCTTCCTAGAAGTTTCATCTGCTGAAGACGAATCCTGGGAAAGACCACCTATATCATATGCCGGGCCTCTGCTATGCAAGCTAGGAGTCCACCTATATCATATGCGGGCCTCTGCTATGCAAGCTAGGAATCCACCTATATCATATGCTGGGCCTCTGCTATGCAAGCTAGGAGTCCACCTATATCATATGCGGTCCTCTGCTATGCAAGCTAGGAGTCCACCTATATCATATGCGGGCCTCTGTTATGCAAGCTAGGAGTCCACCTATATCATATGCGGGCCTCTGCTATGCAAGCTAGGAGTCCACCTATATCATATGCGGCCCTCTGCTATGCAAGCTAGGAGTCCACCTATATCATATGCCGGGCCTCTGCTATGCAAGCTAGGAGTCCACCTATATCATATGCCGGGCCTCTGCTATGCAAGCTAGGAGTCCACCTATATCATATGCGGCCTCTGCTATGCAAGCTAGGAGTCCACCTATATCATATGCGGGCCTCTGCTATGCAAGCTAGGAGTCCACCTATATCATATGCGGGCCTCTGCTATGCAAGCTAGGAGTCCACCTATATCATATGCGGCCCTCTGCTATGCAAGCTAGGAGCCCACCTATATCATATGCGGGCCTCTGCTATGCAAGCTAGGAGTCCACCTATATCATATGCCGGGCCTCTGCTATGCAAGCTAGGAGTCCACCTATATCATATGCGGGCCTCTGCTATGCAAGCTAGGAGTCCACTTATATCATATGCGTGACTCTGCTATGCAAGCTAGGAGTCCACCTATATCATATGCCGGGCCTCTGCTATACAAGCTAGGAGTCCACCTATATCATATGTCGGGCCTCTGCTATGCAAGCTAGGAGTCCACCTATATCATATGCGGGCCTCTGCTATGCAAGCTAGGAGTCCACCTATATCATATGCTGGGCCTCTGCTATACAAGCTAGGAGTCCACCTATATCATATGTCGGGCCTCTGCTATGCAAGCTAGGAGTCCACCTATATCATATGCCGGGCCTCTGCTATACAAGCTAGGAGTCCACCTATATCATATGTCGGGCCTCTGCTATGCAAGCTAGGAGTCCACCTATATCATATGCCGGGCCTCTGCTATGCAAGCTAGGAGTCCACCTATATCATATGTCGGGCCTCTGCTATGCAAGCTAGGAGTCCACCTATATCATATGCCGGGCCTCTGCTATGCAAGCTAGGAGTCCACCTATATCCTATGCTGGGCCTCTGAAGCAAGCCACCCTATTTTATAACATGTGGATGAGGGCAGTAAAGGGTAGATTACCTGGTGACCTACAAGCAAGACACGCCTTTAGATGCATACATAACTCTAGCTCATAGATTATGCATTAGTGGATCTTGGTTCTTGGACATTACTATCAGCATGTGAAGTTATCATTAGGGTCGAAAGGGTTCACAATTCACTGTTATTAAACAGCATTCATTTGGATTGTTCATAAAGCCTCATTGAGAGGACCCCCAACAATCAATTAGTTCAAGTGATTCTAGCTTATGTGGAATAAAATGGTCTCATCATTTTGACATGGGCAAAAAAGTACACCCTCACCTGTGCTCAACTCTTTTACCATTGCTAGTCGATTTCGCTCATTCCCTACATAGAGATTTAGTCACATTAGAGTTTTATGATCAATTGACTCTGTAAGTCAAACTGTTTGTGATGATGAGTCATAAAAGTTGTAGGGTTCTTCCAATAAAAAACAAGTTGGTTTGATAAGGAATGAAGAATCTCCCAAAAAATAACTCCTTAGTCTTTTTAAAAATGTGCATGAAAACAATGTTTTCACTCAATCAGGTGAGCATTAATTATGAAGAGTTCACTATGCTCAAGAAACACGAGAATGTAACTAGAGATTGGAATGGATTGGGTCATCTATTGGGGCAAAGGATCAAAGGACCTGTTGGCACATTGTTGTGAACAGTAATGTGTAAATACCAATCCTCTTGACAATAATATCTTAGAATGGGATTGTGTGGTAAGTCTGAATCAGAAGACGGACAAGCAGTCATGATGATTTTCAAAAGGTTTATTTTCTCTTCTGATACAAAAGGACTGTGGGCCTCATTACGGTTTCCGCCGACCTCGTAACACCGTTATAGCACCGAGCTTCCCAGTGCCACCGGGACATTACAAGTCCCGGCAGACCGGGAAGATAGGTTCCGGAAAATGTAAGTCCCCATTCCCGTGGAGTCCCATAGGACACCATGGGAAGGGGTTCACAGAAGCACTGACACTGTTACTAATGGTGCTGGTGCTTCTGTGATGAGTCTGCCTTCCAGGGCTGCTGCATCCGTCAGGGTCAGACCTGTTGGGCGCAGCGGCCCCGGCAGGCAGACTTGGAGTGTGGCGGTCCTGAAACAAGGGTGCTGGTAAGATTACCGGCACCCTTGTTTCCAGGCCACCACACTCATAATGAGGCCACTGGCTTTCTCTCTCATTAGGTCAAGTACTGAAGTAGTAACTCATTTTGTAGTTCCTCGAGGTCTGAAATCTAGTTGGTATTTGTTAAAAATTCCCTTTGATTCCACAAATGACTGAATGTAACACAGTGGGCTAAAACATGTTTGTAGACCCTCCTGAGTGGTATTTTCCCATAGTACATGTTATTTTATATTTGTTGATTCTCAGTATATAGGCTCTCACACTTTTTGGCATATTTCTAATATGTCTTTAGCATGATATATACCCTTTCCATGCCTCCTTCTGCAAGATGATTCGTGCTAGTTGAATGTTGTGATTGGTTCATGTTACTCTAAGAATACCTATACAATCTAATTTGATTTTCTAAGAGCATTGTAGAGGAGGTCCCGGGCATGGCCTGCACCCCTGCCCCCCATTTCGAGGGACCAGGAGTGTACCGTTCAAGGTATGTGATGTATGAGAAGCAAATGAACCAACAGAGAGCCGTGCTGGGACTGTGCCCAGTGTACATCAGAAGATCCGTACCCATTGAAGTGCCCATAATCAGACAGCCATGGGCTGCACGATACCCTCTTAGGCAACCATGCCAGCAGCTGAGACGAAATGGGGAGTACCTACAGACGGTCCATGAAGAGACCCAAAGAGCCTTAATGGAGGGCCAGTGGAAATGACACAAGGGCCTGGACAGGCACACGAATGAACGAAAATGGCTACCAAGGATAAGCACGCCAGTGCGAGCAGCCATGAAAAATAGATGTAATGGTCACAGAAAAGCGACAATGTTGAAATCTAAGGAAACGTGGCTATGAGGCAAGATAGAAGTAGCTAACTAGTTAATGCATGTAAATAGGCTTGGAACGCAAGAAGCTAAGAAAACGATATGACTTGCAATGCTTAGTAGAAGAATAGAGCTGCAAGCGCCAACCATGTAACTACCTCAAAGAGGCACATTATACAAGTGCGACTCCATTTTGTTAAGCAGAAGTGTGCCCAGGCGGCCAGAGGCCTACTAGGCCGGGTTTCATATTCCAGCTGAAGCCAGAAGAAAGAGCGGAATCGAAACTCAACAAAGAGCAGCTCATGCCTGGGAATTCGAGGTCAACCTAAGGAAGGGAGGAGAGCGGCAACGCTGGAGAATCGAAACTTTAGAGCATACCAGCCTGCCCCGTGAAGGTCAAGATAAGAGGGGCCCAGGCAGATGGCGAGGCTAAAGAAGAATCAAATACACGAAAAACTGGGGAACTGAAGCAGAATTCATGGTGAGCAGACATGTGACGAGTCAGGCGTGGAGAATTACCAACGTCTAATGTCACCCAGATCCAAGGGTGCCATAACTGCTCCAGATAAGAGGCTACAGCTTCGAGGCCATGCCCAGCCAACTAATTGACACATAGCTCAAAAGCTCTGATTGATGGAAGGGAGGCAGGGTGAATCTTGGGAAACTAGGCACCTGGGTGTCCAGTCTGCATGCTGCTAATTAAATGGAGATTTACTTCCAGGGGTGTAACCTGCCCAATCACAATGGACCAAGTTATCTAGGGTCCTATAGATAGTAGAACCAATGGGACGTTGTAGTTGTAGTGACGTCTATCACGCGTGATTTAGAGGGTTGGGCATAGACGCCCACCCGATAAGAGTTATCCAATCCGCATGCTCTGTTACCATATACAGATATAGCGCCTATACTTAAGTTACATTTCCTAACCAATTATATGGCATGAATTTGTAGAGTTAGACGTCAGTAATGACGAGTTTTGTGTATGAAAGCTGCTGTTCAACTGAAGTGAGAGGAAGTTGGAGTGAGACAGGTGATCGCCCCGATGCTGATTTCCAATTGTTTCCCTGTTTAATGTACTTGTCATTAAACGGACTTCACCTTGCCAAATTACTGAGTTCTCATTATTGAGTCGTGTTGAAGTAAGTGAATCCTGCACCCCCATCCCTCACATGGTGCAGCTATCTTGTCTTAAAGGTACTCGAGGGTGAGCACTGATCCATGGGCCCGTCAGTGGAAAAAACTGCCCTTCTGTACAGCATTAACATTGCTTCATTCCTTGGTTATTCCTATGCATCAGTCTTGGAACCACAATCCCCAGAAGGCCTAGAGATCAGTGCTGCTTTCACTTTCCCAGGACCATAGAGGGAGGAGGCAGATTACCTTCAGGTGTGTGTGTAATTAGTCTGCTTCAGCAGAGGGCAGGTCAGTATTTAAGCGGCTGCCTCCAGGAGCACAGGTCTCTTGCATTGAGTTCGCTCCCAGCTCTTTATGACTTGAGCCTCGGAATTCTGCTGTTTCCTTTTACTGCCAGAACCTGCACCTGTTCCTGCTCCTGCTCCAGTGCCCTGTGCTCCTTGCCCCTGCTACTCTGCCTACTCTCCACTGTCTTCTGCCCTGCTCCTCTGTGCTTCCTGCACTGCAGCTCTGCTTCCCTGCTTGCAGTCTTCTGTTCCCTGTCTGCAGCCACTTGCTTTCTTCCCCTAAATATCTTGTTCACTGCCTGCAGGTCCTTGTTCGATGCCCATAGTCCATGTTACCTTGCTTTAGCTTCCAAGTTTCCAGTCCCGAGTTTCCTTTTTTATCTGTCTGCCGTCCTGCCCTTGTTATTCCAGTTCAGATTTACAGTTCCTTGAATTCCATGTTACCAGTCTTCTGTTCAGTCCTTGTTATCCTAGTCCAGACTTTCAGTTCTGAGTTTTCCTTGTTGCTGGTCAAAGGTTAATTCAGCTGTTCCTTGACTCCGGTCCATAATCTCTAGCCTGCAGTTCCAGTCTCCTGTACCATTGCACTTAGATTTATCTCTACTTGGCTTTGCTATTTCATTCCTGGTCTCCGTCCTGAACCTTGCTTACTTTTTCTGCCTATTCATCCCTAGATATTTCTGTTACTAGTCCTGTCCTCACTCGTGCTTCCGTTATTCCTTTGGTAAGAGTTTGGCTGCCCCTTCCTTTGTCTCATTTCAATTGTAGTCTATAGTGAATTTAACGTAACAGTTTGTTGCGTTCTGTTCCCTCAGAGGGCATCCCCTGTAGGTTCCGGCTGACCCATACCAGCTTGTCTCGTGTAAGTACACTCCTTGTTTGTGCTCTAGGATCCAGACAGAGAAGCCACTTGTGCTACCCCCTTCCATGGGCGTGCAGGGTGTGGTGCCTGTAAAAGTAACTTACACAGAGGAATTAGGCTTCCCGTATATATGTGGGTAGTGTCTAGTGCAACCTGTGTATACACCCCTAGTGGGATTCCTCATTGTGTGTCCAGTGCATGGTTCTCTCCCCTTCTTGTTCACCATTGAGGTCTGCCCTTTCTTCCTGTTCCGTTGTTCTGAATTTCCTTGTCTATTCTTTGTTCTTGTTTAGCCTCCTGCTGTATGCGCTTGCCTGTCCCCTTTCATCAGCACAGCCACCCCAAACCTACCTGGGTGCTCTATGTAACCCCTGACACCGATCTCTGCCGGTACCATGTCTTGGAGGTCCTCTGAGGTCATTGACAATGTAGTGGTCCTTTTTTCATTGTGCAGGGTCATCCACCTGCCCATTCCCAGGAACTATCCTACCAGAGTGCAGAACCACCAACTAGCCAGACCTAAATCCTGATGATGAAAGTGATCTCTGCACCTGTGACTACTAGACCTTCTTCAACAGACTCAAGATACAGAGTATGGAGGCCCATTGATTTCTGGAGCTGCCAATGTTATTTGTGAGTGAATCGGAGTACAAGTAATAGGTAAATATAACTTTTCTTACCACCCCTACCTCCATGGGGTTCAACAAACATGATGCCTGTGTCCTCCCGCTCCCTTTCCCTTACCTGACCGAGATTGATGGAGTTCTGATCAAGGATCCTCCCCGCGGCTTCCTCTAAGGTGGTCGGATTGGGAGAGGGTCTTCCAAGAACTTTACTTTCATTGTTCTTCAAACTTGAGACACTTACAACTGCATGTTGGCTTTTCCAAGACTTGTTCGGGCACCTTTACAGACTCCCTGCCTCTGGAAAAAGCTTCATTAGGACTTGTGACTCTGAGGGCACTAGGCTCCATCTTTTCTAGCTAGGCAAGGACGTTGTAACTGTAGAACATTATTTTTAAGCCTTTATATAGAATATCTAACTCTTTTCTTTATTACGTTTTAGTTCTCTAATTTGATTCTTACTTACCTTGCTCTTTATTCACTTGTATTTCTACACTACAGTTGCTAAGATTATATTAACTGTGTTTAAAATTAAATTGTTAGTGCTCTGTAGGCAGAGCACCCCCAAAGTGAATTTGTATATAATAGTAAGGTATGTTTATTTTGATACTTGTGCTTTTTAATTGCTAAGAGCTTGTCCAAAATAAATAATGGTATTTGTATATATTCACCATAACTTGTATTATTAAGAGTGCTCTGTGTGTGCTTAACTGAACCCTTTACTACTCTCATACTCTCCAAATCCGAGATTTGCTGCTCAGTCACGCTACCCAGATAGAGATTGGCTCGACATTAGTGTCTTTCCCTGTTCCCCAAAATAGGTGGCCTCTCAGAATCTGTCCACAGGGTTGATTCTGAAAATGCACCTTAACACCCCATGTGATGCTCTGTTCGCTGCAGAGACCCGTGTTTTATATAATGTTGAATGCTTGTGGTTTTCCAAAGTGGGTTTCTACAAAAATGAGCTCTGGAGACCCAATCCTAATATAATGTTGAACGCTTGTCATTTTGCAACCGTAGATCTCCCTGTATCTAATTCAAAGTTACCAGATCATTTTCTCCAGGCAGAGCATTCTCTCACAGGGGACACACTATTACAATGTCACTGCAAACCAGCAACGCTGATACATTTAGGGGATTCACCAAGTTTACCAAGAGTGTTTTCAAAGTGTAATTCATACACTGCGGGAATTGGAGACCCGGGGTCCGCACTGGCAGCCCCGGAGAGAGCAAGCCTGAGAAGAGTGTAATCCAAGATGGCAGACAGACCAGATAAAGGCTTAGTCTGGCCCACTATGCACCGCGTGGGGGCAAGGGCAGCTAGGATCAGCAGCCAGTCACAACCCATGCTCAATTGCCAGGCAAAGGTGCAGCCTATAACCATTAGTCCAACCCACAGAGAGCACTCTAGGAATTATAGACCCAGGCAGATAGGGTTGGTTAGAATAGCAGGAGCCATGAGTTTGACAAAGGATGGATAAGCTACAAAGCTAGACAAATTAGAGGCTAGAGAGACAAGAGAGGTTGGAGGGGTGGCAGTAGTAGGGAGCAGGAGGATGTGGTGAGAGCTGAAAGGATGAAGGATGTGGAGGTAAGAACACATCAGCAGTTGGATTTGGTAGCAGCAAGTGCCAAAGGTAAAGTGGAGGAGGTGCTAACATCAAGGACAGGGGGTATGGTGGAGGTGGTGGCATTATCATGGGCAGAAGGTAGAGTGGAGGAGGTGATAACCTCATGTGGTGGATGTGCAGTGGAAGTGGTAACAGCTAGTGGCAAAAGTGATACAGAGGAGGTGGAGGTGGAAACATCAGATGATACATGTCGCACAGAGGAGGTGGAGGTAGTAACATCAGATGATACATGTCGCACAGAGGAGGTGGAGGTAGTAACATCAGATGATACATGTCGCACAGAGGAGGTTTAGGTAGTTACATCAGAAGATACATGTCGCACAGAGGAGGTGGAGGTGGAAACATCAGATGATACATGTCGCACAGAGGAGGTGGAGGTGGAAACATCAGATGATACATGTCGCACAGAGGAGGTGGAGGTGGAAACATCAGATGATACATGTCGCACAGAGGAGGTGGAGGTGGAAACATCAGATGATACATGTCGCACAGAGGAGGTGGAGGTGGAAACATCAGATGATACATGCCGCACAGAGGAGGTGGAGGTAGTAACATCAGAAAGAGTCCAGTACTTTGAAAGGGGAAGCATCAGGAGGTGAAGGATGTAGTGGGTCGGTGGTGACATCATGGAAGGAGACCTACTTCACATGATACTTTACTTGGACTCAGGAAAGGGGTTCTGCACAAACAGGTCAGTCTGTTGGACTCCCTCAGACACCCCTCTTCTCTGTCTGGAATTACAGCAGGAATACATCAGGTGGAATCCAGAAACCAAATCCACTTGTAGGGACTATGTCTCAGCTCCCAAGCAAGAGGTCCCCTTTACTATTATTTCAGTCTGGTTTTAGTCTTTCAGAAATGTCTTCTCTGTCCACAAATATGCTCAGGTTCTCCATTGTATGATGAAATTGATTCACCTTTGCCTGGATACCTGCCTGATTCATGTTTCTTCATAGTGTATTAGCTTATAACTTCCCTTACTATTCCCCCTTCTGATTGGCTGTGGGGCAGGCTAATGTTTATTGATTGAATGTTGTGATTGGTTCCTGTTACTCTAAGAATGTTGGAAAAATCTACCCCACAACCTGATTTGCCAATAGCATGATAACTGTTTACAGAAGGTTAGTTTCTCTTGAATTACTGCCTCCCCTTGCTTAGGAAATATTCACATGCTCAGTTCATCCCTCCACTTCGAACATGCCCAGTTCACAGTGACCTCATTAAGAGGACATTGTAGTTAATATCTGTATGCATTAGTGTGCATGATTAGAACACACCTTACATGTTGTTTAACTAGCAACAGTTTTCGTGTGACCATCTTACCTCTGGTGTTTTTGGGATGCAGAGAAGCAAAGTTTTCAAATTCTTCCATGCATGCCAAAGCTTCATTGAATCTATGTAAAAAACACTATTTTCTGAAAGTCATTTTCTTTTTTTCAGCAATACACATCCATTATTTTAGTAGCATGTATTCCTCAAGAGTTTTAGGCACATTTCAGTATTAATTGCAACCGTTCAAACATGTCATTTGTTACTTTCCTAGCACTGCATTTTAGTTATTTGGGAGTGCACTTAAAGTGCAAAATTGATTGTCTATTTATGTGCAGATAATTAATTTTACAGCTCAGACTAAAGCGGCTCATCCTTCTTAAGGCTTGTCTGAATTCTTTCAGATGACAGGTGGAGAAAAAGAATAGCTGATATGTGTACTTGGTAGATAGGAGATGACACTGCAGGAATACCAGGTCCATAGTTCAGTCATCAAAATAACTGACAGCCTTGAATTGATCATTCACGTAGCATGACCACACACATTTTTATCATTTAGTGAACCACAAAAACTATTTTTGTGGTTATTTAAATGCATTTTCCGACAAACATGGTCACCTGTTACAGAGCGATAACGGTTGCTTATGAAAAAAAATGTTGTGAAATTTAGAACGTTATTTTTGAGTCTTTAAAAACACAACACCAGCAGCCACCTTGTGATTCTGAGATAGACATATGGGGCCTCATTACGACCCTGGCGGAAAGTGACTGACCGGACCGCAACAGCGTAAATAGCGTTTCCGCCATTGCACGAAGGAGCAAAGTGCGGCCAATCACGACCCATCGGGCACGAGCATTACGCCATGGCGGAATCCGAAAGGCTGCGATGGCGGAAATGACCCCAAAACGGCCCTTACCGCCGCCGTACGCTGCACCAGGTGCAATACCGCCACCCATCTTAGCGGTCACCGTAATGAGCGGTCACCGTAACGAGCGTGCACCGCAAATTACGGCCACCGTAAATATACGGAAACGGAAGTAAAAGCATGTGGCCGGAACGGGAAACAGCACGCCGCACAACTATAAAATCCGAATCCCAACACAACCATAAAAAATCCGACCCTGACACACATCCCAACCCGTTAGCAACCCCAGTTAAAAAAATAAATATGGGAAAGGTAGCCAAGAAAGCGTGTGACCGCAAGCGGCAGGTACACTTCTCCCGAGAGGAACTGACCGTGCTCACCGAGACCCTCCAGGAAAATTCCGCCGTCGTCTTCTCCAGTCAAATGACCAGGACGGCCCTTGCCAACAAGAAGGCCATATGGGCCCTGGTGGCACAGCGCGTAAGTGCGGTGGGGACAACACCCCGCACGCCAGAGCAATGTCGCAAGCGGTGGGACGACCTGCGGATCCGCGTACGCAGCATACTTTCTGCGAACAGGAACATCGCCACAGCTACCGGGGGGGGGTTCAGAGTCGCCCATCAAGTTGACCCCCTGGGAGGAAATCTGCGCCTCCACCATAGGAATGGAGAGCATAGAGGGAGTCGGAGGGATGGAGAAAGGAGTGCCGACATCCGGAGAATCAGGTAGGTTGGCCAAGAGAAACAATGCGAAATCCACAAACCACGAACATGTGCAGTACCATGTGACCCCATAGTGCAATACATACTTTGCCCTGACAGCGCCCTCTAAAAGTCAGAATGAACAAACAAATCAATCAAGAAGCCATAAACAACCCCTACATGTGCAGCATGCACCCCCTAACTGCAGGCAGCCAAATGAATGCATCCTCAATCCACACGAAAATGAGACCACCTCCAAGGCCCAGTCCCAAATCAGCCTCATGTACCACCCCAATGCATTTGATACGTTGCCATTCCAAATCCGACAGACCCATAACTAACGCTCGCCCCTCTTTACTCCACCACAGGGTCCGATACCAACGACGAGCTGCAGGACACCCCTACCAGCACGCCTGCAAAGAGGGCCAGGACCAACGTCCCAAGAGCCTCCACCTCAGGTGCAAGGATCAAGACACGGCAGCAGCAGGAATCAAGTGGCAGCACACTGGAGGGGACTGCAACAGGCACCCCAGCAGCCAGCAAGTCCACAACCCCAGCACCACAGGTCCCCCCAAAGAACGTATCTGATGGCACTGCCTCTGGTGGTAGCAGCACCATAGGTGACACAGCTGTCATGCCAGCATGCTCCGACACGGAAAACAGTGCTGGCGACGTAGGTACCATCCATGACCTTTCCCAATCCCCCTGCATGTTCCTTCCCCTACACCATGACGAAACCACGCAGGGGCACCCTGAAGACGACGACTGGCCAACCCCCACAAGTCCTGTGCCAAGGCAACATGTGTTGAGCAGCCCCCCTGTCACACCACCGCAAATGTCCATGGCCCAGCAGAGGCAACAGTCCCTCGACCTGCTGATCGAGCAACAGCAGGAAGCGTCCTCGCTACTCAAGGACCATGCAAATGAATGCGGGGGTTCCAGGGCAGCCATGGAAACATCCACCGAGACACTCAGGGCACAAATAGAGAAAAGTAGTGAGAGCCTCAGGGGAGAAATGGAGAGAAGCACCGAGAGCCTGAGAGCACAAATGGAGAAAAGCACCGAGAGCCTGAGGGGGGAACTGCATGCGACGTCCAAAGACGTTTGTGCTGAACTTGCTGCTGTGCGCCGTGTGCTCTCGGAGCTCTCACAAACCCTCAGAGACATGCATGGACGCGAGCAGGCAGAGACATCATCCGTGGCAAGTTCCGTCCAGGGCAGCCCCCAACGCAGATCTGGCAGGAACCTGCGCTCCACGGGCAGGGGTGCCCCTGATACCCGTAGAGGGGGCTTGCAATAGCGTCTACCCACGGACAGCATGCATATTTGGACACTGGTGTTGGGGGGGGAGGTAGTAGGGTGGAGGGGGTGTGTTGGGCTTCACTGGGTGGCGGGTCCATAGGGTGTATAAATCAAATCAAATTAACAATACAGCACCTCATTATCATCCAATGACATGTGTGGACATTGATATTTGCGTACGAGGCCTTCATAGGCGTACAGTCCACAATGTGCCTGTACTACACACACACAGTGCCACAGGTCCCCTTTCCGTGTAATAGGCACCATGCGTGGTTGCTAGAAGCATGCATCTATGATGCTCTGTCGGATTGCACGTGCATCCTGTGCCTCATGGACTCCTTGAGGTGCCTCCACATCCCCACCCTCATCATCATCATCATCTTCAGGTGCATGCAGTACAGCGTCAGGGGGCATGGGCACATTCCTACGTATGCACATGTTGTGCAGCATGACACATGCCATGACCATCTTAGAAACCTTCTCATGGCTGTACATGAGTGCCCCGCCAGACCTGCTGAGGCTGCGGAAACGAGCCTTCAGTAGGCCGAATGCCTGTTCAATGACCACACGGGTACGTGAGTGGGCATGGTTGTAGTCCTCCTCATGCTCGTTCTGTGGGTTCCGGATTGGTGTAAGGAGCCATCTCTTCAGTGGATACCCGGCATCACCTGTATGAGACGAATAAAGGGTGTCAGTGGAATGATAGTGCTAAGTAGCCCCCCCCCCCCCCCTGCAAGGTCATTGACGCATCAAATGGGCCACGATGTCATGCATGGAATGAGACTCACCGAGTAGCCAGGATCTGTGCCCTGCGTGTCGCTCCATGTAGCGTGGTATTCTTGTGTTCCTCAGGACCATAGAATCATGGGTAGATCCTGGAAATCTGGCACAACAATGCGTAAATATCTTGTTGGAGTCACACACCATTTGCACATTGATTGAATGAAATTGCTTCCGGTTGCGGTACTGGACCTCCATGGCATGTGGGACAACCAATTCAACATGGGTGCAGTCGATGGCACCAATGCAACCCGGGATGCCGCCAAGTGCATGGAATCCCACTTTAGCGTTGGTAATCTCCTGGTACGTGCGTGGTAGTGTGATGTGGTCGTCGGCGTGCTTCAGGAGGGCATCGTGCACTTGGAAGAGTGTCCGTGAGAACAGTGGCTGTGAAATGCCATGCAACTGTCCCACTGTGTGCTGGTAGGTGCCTGTGGCCAGGAAGTGGAGTGCAGACACCACCTTCAGTAGGGGTGGGATGGCGGTTGGGCTATCTATCATGCTCACGAGGTCAGCATGTGTCATGTCCACAATGGCGATTATGGTGTCCCGGTCCAAACGGTAGAGGGTGTGGATCTGCTCAGCAGTGAGGTTGAACGGATCGGCTCGGAGGCGTGGGATTGCGGGCCGCCTGCGTGGTGGTAGTGGCAGTGCTTGTGGGCCTTGCTGACCCTGCCTTGCCCTCCTCCTCCTCCTTCTCCTCCGTCTCCCCTGTGCGCCCGGTTGTTGTACCTGTTGTTGTTCGTCGTCTTCTTGTAGTTGTAGCACTTGCAGTGCTATCTGGTACCCCAGGCCCAACATCGCTAGTCCTGCCGGTAGCATTTTGGAGTGGGAGTGGTTGTGGGAGGGGTTTGGGTCTGCAATATATGTGCTGTCGGCCTGTATGGCCTCCACCTGTGCTGATTGAATGAATCTGTGGCAGATGCAATCCCTTCTGGCCGAGCACGTCCCGCACGTAAGGCTGCATTTGGCCGCATGGCATCTTGGGATTTGAATCATGTATCAAATCCCGATGGCAGTGTGATGTACTTTGACTGATTTTCATGCTATGCTCCCATTGTTACACATGCTATGATTGCAGCCGCTTACATACCTGTGAAGAGTCAGTGGTATGTAGGGCTCGATCGATGGCCGACCCTCATGCAGCACAGTAACGTACTTCACCGACGGGCGTGGCGTGGCATTTGTGATTGCAGCCAGTTAGCATCATGACACACAGCCGCACTACATTGATGTAATTGTGAATGCAAGCGTTCACAGAAGCCTTTTCGACGTAATGTTGCAAGTGAGGAATTCGAAGGCCAGCATTTTGGGTTTTGAAGTAGCGGCGAGGATACGCCCACAGGTCTGGCTGGAAATGTAACGTTCTATTGTAGAATGTCCTTGGGACATGGCCCATAACGAGCAGGCAATGAATGATATGAATTGAATGGGATGCGCAACAGCGTAGTGGACGATAAGGCAGGACGTTCCCAAATCCATCTTGCTTCACAACACTACAGATCCGGCCAGGGGCACAGTGGTTTTTGCGGACTGCATTACGCACAGACGCGATGGAAGTTTCACATATTATGTGAGTGAATATTCATGCGTTTTCATTGCGGGATGAGGGAATGATGTGTGGATGCATGGACTGATGAATCCGTTTAGGGTCTGCCATGTACATGGGTTTTTTGATTCACTCCCCTTCCCCTGCGTTATGTGATGCAAGGCTGCCATAGTGGGACATACGTCTATCTGCCCTTGTCGGATCCTCCCTGTCTCGACGCGCCTTCATACACTTGTGTCTAGGCACGTTACTAATCCCATGTCATGGGTTCTATCTTGACGGACGCATGCACAGTAACCGACGTTGACAATGGTGTATTTAGCTCGATTGGTTTCGTTATGATTCGATACTGATTTAGGGGTGTGTATATTCCTTTGGAGTGGGCTAGCATGCATATGGGTGTGGATTTGGTGTGTTGAATGAAGATTGTAATGCATCATGAGTCCCGTAATGCAATCGGTTAATTTGTGTTTCTTTTGGGTGACAGGTATCTCCTGCCCTATTGCAGATGCCATCTCTACGCCACTCCTCCAGATGGTTTTTACTCTCGACTCCTGCAGCTTCGGGTGAATCAGTGGAGCACCATTTCGATCTTATGGGACGATCGCCAATGGGCCACATGCCCTTACGCTGTACTGGTGGCTAGGTGCAACATTTCGGCCTTTCAGCTCGACTAGTGCCTGCCTCATGGGACGGACCTGCGGTTCTTGCCGCTTCCATGTTGCCTTTTGGAACGTTGATGTAGGCCCTGTGTGCCATGATGGTACAGGGCGTCACACAAGTGGAAGCCGGTCAATTATTGCAGATGCAGCCCTCGGTGATGATGGTTGTTTTGGTGGTATTTTGCAAATTGCTGTGGGGCCTTTGTCATTTGGATGTGCATTTAAATTGTATTCCGATATTTGTCGTGTTGCGTTGTTCTTTGCAGGTGATGTGGCGATTTTCGCTTTGTGGCGGTATGTATTGCGTGATGATCTGCATTGTGTTCCGCCTTCTGAGTTGAGTTGTGTGGTACAGTACTGGCCGCGTTTGCCTACGTAGCACAGTATGGTCACGGATAGGGGCTGCCATTGTGACTGTTTACATGATGTGCTGTTCAGGGGCGGGGGATTGGCTTTTGGCTGACTGGTGCCTGTCAGCCAGGTCGATTGGTGGAATGATGGGTTGTTCAGAATGTGGCTGGTCACAGGTGACTGTGTTTGCGTGCGTTTGTTGGAGGGGGACTGGGGTCATGTCCATTGGAATAGCTTCTGTATTGATGCCATCTGTGCCCTGCAGCTCCCATCGGCCCCTCTTGGGATGAGCCTGGCTGCTCAGTCACTCTGCCGACTTGTGTGGTACATGCTTCTGCTGATGGTTGGTTTGTTTACTGGCATGAGTACAGGGCTGGTGCAATCCCCCTCAGGATGCTGTTTTGGATGTTGCCTTGCGCTGGTGGCAAGCGATGGGGGACTACTGTTGTTTTGTGTCATGTGTTCTTGATTTTCAGTTTGATGTATTGTACCTTCACATGCCTGTGCTGCGTCAGTACGGCTATGGTGACATGCCGTACATGGATGCCCACTCACGGGGCGCTTTGAGCCCCTGCATGCTTTTCTACGTTGGCATGCATGGGTGGATTGTGGATTTCACTGGTTGCATAGTGTGAGTACATTGCGCCTGCCAGGAGTTGTGCAATGAGGCCAGGGAGTGGAGTACAGGCACTCAGTGGGCCATTTACGGTTGGTTCGCGTTGCCGTATTTCTCGCCATGGCGGAATGGTACTTTACGACGTGCTTGATGGCGTTCAGTACATGTCCGCTAGGGTCAGAATTCGCGTACCGTTGCGCCATGGCGGTGATTCCGGTTTTGCAAGGCGCGCGTGCGCGTACTTGGTGCAGTTAGCGTTGCCGTTCACTGCGGTGTCGCTAATGGCATCGTACTTTACGGTGACGGGTCATGATCGCAACGAGCGGTGTTCGATGGCGGTATTGCATTTCCGCCATCATTTTTCCATTTCCGCAAGGGTCGTAATGAGGCCCATGGAGTCTTTGGTTTTAGTTTCACTGGGCTTTCATCATTTCAAAGCAATTTAGGACATATTTCAAGCTGAGTAAGAATACCTTTTTTTGGCTGTAAGCACATTTCTGTTTTAAACTCTATGGGAGCAACAAGTTTGAGGCACATTTGTTTCAGGAGAGCCCCCCCCCCCTAGATTTTAGCATATTGCAACTACATAGATTTACCCTTAACACAGTCACTCAGTTGGATCTAAGGAAATGAACACCTTTTAACTGTTAATCTGAAATTTAAGATTACTGGACCTTGATGTTCACTCTAATACACTGGTTGATGGTAAATTTCAATTTACATTTGGCTGTTGTCACATTTCAAATAAAAAAACATATAAAAATATTGTTCTTTAAAACAGCACTTTGTAAGTTAGAAATTAGATTTATACATGTTGTTTTACACTAAACCTTTCACATACATGTAAAATGTTTGTATAATATAGTTGTGATATCTTTATATGCAGAGAAAGTAATAGATTCATGTACGTAGAACTCTATAATTTACCACAGGAATCCTGAATTTTCTGTAAAGACCCTTGCATTCGAGTGGAGCTCTGCCCCCTTAAATTGTTGGCTTCCTGGGTTAGATTTCGGCATGATAAGGAAATTTCCCCATTCCCATACCTCGATGGCTGTTTTTTGGTCACACCTTTAACATCTCTTTTCCAGAAACTGATTGAGGTGGTGGTTGCACATTTGCAATGGCATAGTTTCCTGATAAACTGGAGGAATCTCGATTGGTTCCTATTCAAGATCTGGTCTTCATCAAGGTTCATGGCTTTATGGAGGAATCTCCAGACATTCTATCCTTTCGCTAATAAGTAAGCAGTTCTGGTAAAGATGGACAAGTCTTTGTCCCTGCATTTGTAACCAGGCCTGGCGATCCAGATCCACACCCCTAGCATTCCTAGCTTTTCATCTGGGAGAGTGGGAAAATAGACAGTTGAACATCAGTGGGCCACAAATGTCGTAGCAGGCTGCCTAAATAAAGTCTTGTCAAATATTGAAGGACACCCATTCATGGCCATTTAACAACCACCCTAAACCAAGAGTATCACAATTATCTATTTTTGACTTTTTAACAGATGTAACTCCAGTCGAAAGGTTCCGAGCTACAAAACTCCACCACTGAGCTCTCAGACAAGAAATTAACTGTTTTGAAGAATTTTCTAAAATGGAAAATTGCATCAGATATAGGTTATTTAGACCTGGCATCCAAGAGTGAGTTCATACATTTCCCTGTTAGCAAAGCCAGGCTTCCTTTCTTTCTAGTCCCCACCAATCTGTTTTTCTGCCTCCATTTTTCTTCACTTCACCCTCTCAAATGTCATGTCCTCTCATTCCTATTTCGTTTAATCTTTACATTAAACCTGTGGCTGCATTGAAGTCCTCATTTCACTTTCGATTTTACACATATGCTGACGAAACCGGGATCCTCTTAAACCCTGACTATGACATAATTGCCATCTCTTCTCATTTTCAATCATGTATAACAGCTGTTTCCGGGTGGATGAATCAGAACACTCTTACATTTAACTCTGAAAAATAAAGTTTGTTACCTTTGCCAGCTCTGTCAAGCTGTGGCACCCCCAGTTTTGGTCTCGAACCCTAGGGACCTTCCCCACGACTATATCTACCATCACAAAGCTTGCAGATAAACTAAATGATGATTTAATTTTTCTCCCCCAACTCTGTTAGATATCATCCTCATGTCGGTCCCAGCGTTGTGCTCTTCATTGGAGTGTGCCTTCTGTCTCTCTCTCTCTCTCTCTCTCTCTCTCTCTCTCTCTCTCTCTTTCTTTATCTCTCTCTTTTCAGATTTCTGCTGCATCAGCTCTCATCCAGTGTTGCCCTGTAAACGTGAACTCTATTTTGGATTAGCTGCCACTTTGCTTCATCATCTCAGAGTACGGCAAACTCAGCTGTTCACCTTAAATTTGGTCTTTTAATGGTCTTCTCAGGTCTCTACATTTCTGAATAAAGTTCTCTGGATGCCAATTGTGTGGGAGCAAGGAGCCATCAGGCCCCTCGCCTCCCCTACTTCTCAGTACAAAACTCGGACCAAGTGCCTCCAGTAGTGGGTTCTCCCCTTGCCCTTATGCAATGTTAACTTTGGTTGACTTTCGCATAGATGGATGGGACCCCTGAGCAGGACACGGGGCATCCATTTTTGTACCCCCTTTCGACTCCATCTTGGTGACTAGGCCTCACTGCGATAGTACAAAAACGCTTCTCTTCCCTTTTCTCGCAGCAGCACGGCCAGGCGCGCAGGGCACAGGGCCCCCACCCTCGTTCTCACTCTGACTGGAAAACTCTGCGGGCCCATTCTCACACTGAAGCAGGAGATTCTTGCAACACATAATAAATGTAACGCATCGCTCTTCCTCTGAGATCACTGTCCTGCATGTGAACCAAGCACATAGCTCGTCCATCTCCACAAATGTGTCGTTGCCCCTCCCGGACCTTCTCCAGTGGAAACTTACTGCCATTGTGACCCTGTGTCCCTGCAAGATATTCCTTTCATGTGCCAGACCACTGACCATGCCATGATGCCCACCCAGCAGATCCCCAACTAACATTAGACCCCTGCTGCAGTATATCGTTGCCTACTACTAACAAATGCCACATACCAGAGATTCTTATGAGTTCAGACCTTAACTTCAACCGGTGTATTATAGCGGTCAAGATCCTTAACCTAAGACTTGTATAATCCAATGTTATTGATAGTATAGATATATGTGTGACTTTTATAGAGACATGATAAACTACTGAAGGTCTTTGAACAATTATTATTTAGTGCATGCATTTCTTGAGAATATATTATGTTAGCTTAGATAGTGACCACCCTACCTCCCAGCGACCTGACCTTCACCCATGCAGAGTACAGATGACTGGCGTCAATCCTCCCGCCAACCAAACGACCAACCCGGATGAAGAGATGCCACCCCAGCTGAGACATCGAGTGAACTGACCAATCCGGGACCAACGTAGTATCCTATGTTAGTTGTGTCATTTACCTTATAAAATGGAATGTAATGATAACTTGTGCAGAGCGCTCTCAGATATCTCTTGAATACTATTCATTAGATAAACCTTGCCTTGAACTCTCGCAGCCTGCTCTCTTTGCCTTATTCCCCATCAGGGGTGTGTTTGTTTTATTCTTTTGCACGTCAAAGACGGGGAGGGCACAAACATTTGGTGACCCCCTGCGACGTGATTTGGAGAGGTGCCTCGAGGCCCACACTGTGCGGTGAGATCCGGGACGCCCCCCAGCAAAACCATTGCCTCCGCGGCCGACCAGCCTGAGCCCACTACAAGAAAGGGTCAAGGGTTCCCGGTTGACGAATACCCGACTGAAAAGCTGCTCGCTGAGAAGGGCCGAGAACGGTGACCCTCGGATTACCTGACCGAACACGTGAGTGCCGGTTGCGAAGGTTTCCAAGGAAAGGTAAGGGGGAAAGTACGGGAACAAGGGAACAGGTTATAGTGGGTTAAAGCCGAGAATAGGGACTGTGTGAGTGAGACTGAGGCTTTTATGATCTGTCCTTTATATGGCCATTAGGTTTTGTGAAAAGTGAGAAGAGGAAAAGAGGTATCCTAGCCCGAACGGGGTAGAAGGTGGCGCCGCGTAGCATTGTCTCGTCCAGTGCAGATAAATAAGTGAAGATAAAGGAAAATAGTAGGGGTCTCGTATATTGAGTAGACTCAGAGTAGTTATTTAGAATATTCTTTTACCGTGTAAGCAAGAATTCTTTGGGAACGAGTAAGAGGGTGTAAGAGGTGGGGAGTGAATGAGAAGAGTAGGTAAAACGGGGAAAGGGAAGAGGTGTTCAGTAACGGGAACAAAGGAGAAATAAAAGCACGCAGGTAGTGCATGTGCATGTTATGTGTTATATGGTTTTGCTTTTTGTCCATTTTGTGTCGCATATGCTGAAATATTGTAAGTGATTTGTTGGAACGAGGTCATACATGTTAAAAGTGAACTATTGAAGTTAGAAATGCAATAGGGACAAAGGTAACATTGAATATTGGAACACAATAATTGCCAATAATTGAGAAACACTTGACATATTGCTGATCTGTCTAAGGGGACAAGTGGTTGGAGGGGGTGAGTAGAAGGAAGGCTCAGGTGCAAGAGCACGTACAAGTGAAGGGAGAAACGTCGTCATGGGAGGAATAACACCACTAGCTCATATTTGCCAACACCTCCCACTATATAGTGATAGAATACAAAAATACCACGATTAGTGGGTGACAAAGATAAAAGGGGACAGCGTGACACCAATTTGGCCAGAGGGAGGGTCGTTTGACAAAAGGGTGTTAGATTTAGTGTCCATGCACTTATTGGCAAGATATAAGGGGAAACAATTGCAGAACAGGAGGGAAGTATTGGACCTGTGGCAAATGTTTGAAGAAGTCACCCCCACAGCTGAGGTAGGTAAAGAAAAAAACAATCGAAAAGCAAAAAGGGCAGGAAGAGGTAAGCGGAACGCCAAAGGGCGAGTGCACCACGACAAGAGCTGAGGGCGATACAACCAAAATATACCCCTTAATGACAAGGCCAGCAGTAGGATATAGAGAGCCTCTGTACATACCGCTACATACCGCCATGCCCCACCCCCACTCCCTCTAACGGAGCAATAGCCACTGCACCGCCGCCATATGACAAAGGAGGCCTGTATGGCCCAACGAGTGTGCCTCCGGTAAATTTTGCGCGATTAACTAGAGATCTAGACCGCCAGCTAGCGCATGCACAGATAGAAATAACACAATTACGAGCACTGTGTGACAGGGGCAAAATGCTACCGGGAGGAGGGGAAGTACCACCCTTGACTATGGCAAATCTCACGCCCCCACTAAGTGCAACAGGGGAGTTAGCTCCAACTACGCCAGAACCAGCGCAGTCGGTATTGTCCCAGGGAACACCCACATCACAAGGGCAAGAAAAAGAATGGCGATCAGGAGAGTTCCTGTTCCATCTGAATGATAAACCAGTGAGAATTATACGCCCAGCCACCCCAGAAAGCCAGCGCGGAGAAGGACAAGAGGAGGATGGTGAGCAAGAAGGGTTGGATCCCCACTGCCACATCATTTCGATGACATGGATCCACGATCACCCCCACAATGGCAGGGTAGATTAAGGCAGTGAGTAGGGAACATGTTGGTGAGTAAGATAAAGAAAGGGACTGTAAGTAAGACAGGAAAGAAACACAAATTGCAGATGCCACTGATACATAAAGGAGCAGGTAGGCCACACTACATTCCGTGGGCCCAAATGGACAAAAACAACCTGTTGAAGCTCCTCCCCCCACTTGCGGGAGGGGCAGGGAAATGGATACATGCATTTGAGAAAAACACGGCAGGAGTACCATTAGCGATAGTGATGTAAAGAGTTTGCTAGTGTCTGCAGTCAGTGATCAGGCAGACGCTGTGTGGGAATAAGCAGGGTTCCCAGGAGTGACAATGAGTTGTGAACGCCACGATGGACCGCCATTCAACAACGTTCGAGCGCAAGTATGGGACGCATTGCGGCGCATGTTTCCAGATATTCTAGATTTACATTTAGTGATGCAATGTACAATGGAGGAGAATGAGGATCCTACGCAATTCATGCTACCAGTGCAAGATTTGTGGAGAAGCGAAACTAGCATGGCGTGGAATCAATCCACTGCCCATTTCTACTTTATTATCAAAAAAGGGCTCCCAAAGGAGGTACAGAAGGCCTTGGATAAAATAGCTGGGATAGAAGCCAAGGGTTGGCCAGAAATTCAGAGTATAATTGTACACCACTGTAGGAGGATCGAAGAGAGAGAAAAGGAGATAGCACAAAAAAGGTTGTCAGACAAAGCGAAACTAGTGCAGAACAAATTGGTGAAGGTCGCCGCCATAAACGCCAGCGTAACTGCTGATAGAGAGAATGAGGGGGACGAAAGTGTGGGAAATAGACCAGTTGGAATAGCAGCGCTGTGGGTCGCAGGAGAACAAGGACAGTGGAACGGAGAAGAACCACAGAGAGGACCGCAGTGGCAAGAAAGACCAAGCAGAGGAAGAGGTGGGTACCGCGGCCAAAGAGGGGTGTTCAGAGATATGGGAAACAGAGGTTTTGGTTGGCAAGGGATGAGAGGAGGACAGCAAGGGTCATGTTGGAATTGTGGAAGATGGGGACACTATTCAAGAGATTGCAGAATGCGGCTGTCAGGGTACTTTCAAGGGCAACCACCCTTGGACAATGAACAGGAATGGGGTTGCCCACACCCAGGTAGCTCCTATGGACTACCAATGGGAAGTGGAAGACCACAGGACCAGTGTTATAATGAACCCCAAATGCAACAAAGACAGCCACCCCACAGCCACATCACAGTGCATCACAGCCCATGGTACGACAAAACACTGTAGGGAACGGCAGCATTAAAGTTTTTCAACGGCTGCAAACGGCGCACCTGCACCATTCCGTGGTGTAACAGTAGTTGGAGATAATGTCTTTTCAGTGCCAGGACAAGAAAGGTACGCAGATTAGGACAGCCCACAGGGAGCACTTGCGTGTCCAGTCCTGTTTACTACCCTACGTACAGAAGAGGAACCACTAGTGGGGGCAGAGATAGGAAATAAGCAGTTTATCTTTATGGTAGACTCAGGAGCAGAAAAATCATGTTTTATGGAAGGGCGGTTTCCGCTCTCAGGCAGGAATTTGGAAACGCAGGGGTTCTCTAGGGCTATTTTAAAAGTTCCTTACACAAAAGATGTTGATATAACGGTGGGGGGAAAAACAGTGCGCGCACCCTTACTGTACCACGAAGACGCGCCAATCAACTTGCTGGGAAGAGATTTGCTAAGCAAATTGAACATGACCATTTCATTTACAGAGCGGGGGATAGTGTGTTCCACCCCAGGAGTGTCCCCAGTATGAGCAATGTTGATGATCAGTACAATGATGAATGAGGTTGTAGTACGAGGGATACCCGTTGACATAGAGATGTTCATCTATGGCATCAAGGTGTTAGCCCGAGTAGTGCCTGAGATAACAAGAAAAGAGTGGAGGACACCATCAGACTTTATATTCTGCCCAATTGCAAACACAGATGTCATGCCAGGCACGATCATGTCCATAGACATCAAGACAGTTCAGGTATCGAGTAAACATATTGTGGTCATAGGCTTGGACACGCATGGGTGTGAGTGGAGAACTGTGCTATGCATAGATCCCAACATGATGCTCAGAGACCTAACTGATTAAGAATTATTCACTGATAACAAAGACGACAGAGAAATAATAATGGAAATAAGCATACCGTGTGACATTATGATCCAGTACAGAGAGATCACAACCCGCTTAGGCCAGTGTTAGTGCCCCACCAACAATATTTGAGGAAGACATGGCAAAGGTGGCGCCAGAAATTTGGACTACAGGCCCCCATGATGTAGGGTTACTGCATGAAGTCACACCCATAAAGATAAAACTCAAACCAGGTGCCATACCGCCGAGAGTGAAACAATACCCAATATCCAGAGAAGCAGAAGAAGGAATTAGGGAAACAATAAATGCACTCCTGAGCCAAGTTATCATAGTGCCGTCAAATTCCCTGTGTAATACAGCAGTCCTCCCGATCACAAAAGCAAAAGGAGGGGCGTGGAGGATGATCCAAGATCTCCGCCCACTTGATGACATCATCCAAAAAGAATTCCCGTTAGTGCCTAACCCGGCATCAATACTGTGCAGTATACCCAATGAATCTGCATGTTTTACTGTGGTTGACTTGAAGAATGCTTTCTTCTCTATACCACTTGATCCAGGATCACAGTACCTCACAGCATTCACACTGGGAAACAACAGATATGAGCATCGCAGACTCCCACAGGGGTACTGAGAAAATCCCAGCATTTTTAACAGGGTACTACGTGAAGATATTGGGAACATAAATGTAGAGAGCACCATTATACAATACGTAGACGATCTACTCGTCTGCAGCAAAACAGAGGAAAAGTGCAGGGAAGACTCCATAACACTACTAAACGTGTTAGCTACAAAGGGGTACAAGGTGGATAAAGGGAAGTTACAATACTGCCTTGCCGAAGTTGTATACCTCGGACAGTTGATATCAAAAGACGGGAAACGAATACTCCCAGACAGAGCAGCTGCTATACGTAACATAATCATACCAAAAATAGTGAAGGACATGCAAAAATGTCTTGGCATATGTAACTATTGCCGAGCATGGATCCTTGATTACGCAGCATACACACATCCATTACTGCACGCGCTAAAAGAAGCACAGAAGAACAGAGCCCCAATAAAATGGGCACATGACATGATGACCCAGTACTTTAGACTAAAAGATCTCATTGCAGATGCTCCAGTCCTCGCGAACACAGATTATGAGAGGGAATTTTTCCTGTTCTCACACTGCAATGGAGCACTGATGACAGCAGTACTGACACAAAAAACATCATTAGGCCACAAACCATTGGCCTATTCCAGTGGAACACTAGACGCAGTGATGCAAGGTCACTTCGCATGCGAACAGGCCCTCACAGCTGCGGCCTTCGCCATTGAAAAGAGTGCCACAATTGTGATGGGATTGTCGTGACTTGCCGCGTAGTGAAGAGTAATGGGCCTCTGTCCACAAATCACCCACAGGGAAGAGTATATAAACTCCCTGTGCGAGCTTTGAGGCCACAGGTGGTTTGATGGTTCGCCGGATCTGATGACGCCAAGGACCCCAGAGGCTGTTAAAAGGAAGTTAAGGTTAGCACAGGCAAACACAGTACTTTGGTATGAAGAAGTGTGCAATAATCTCTTACCTAAACCCAGCAGGGATGATACTGGGGTAACTTGGGTCTGGTGCGAGGGAGTGCCGTAGATCCGGACAGCCGTTTCCCAGATGGTAGGTACCGGCTGTACCTGTGGCCCTGCCGTGACTTGAAAGGCACTTGAAACCAAAACACGTAGAGCCAATGGCCGAAGATCGTAGAGTCAAAAAGGGGCGATCCGTAAACAATCCGTTAAGCAAAGCAAAGTGTCCAGAGTACTGAGATCCGTGCAGTTCCGAGCGACAAGATCGAGGAGTAAGCAAGCCAGTCCGTGATTCATAAGCCAAAGTCCAATTCCAAAGTAACCAAGTAACGTGATATCTGCAAGTGCTGAACAGAGTCGTGAAACAGCTGTGAAGCGGTGAGAAACTCGAACTTCCCGGCTTTTATGTGCGTCGACTCCCGATCACGTGAGCGGTACTCTGGACACGTGATCGGGAAGTCATCGCGGAACCAGGAAGTAACCGCGATCGGGTGTTCCATCCCGAGCGCAGTCTCCATGGGAGTTGCCAATGGAAACGAGGCAACAAACCGGGCCAGCCTCTACGCACGACCCGCACTCGCTGGTGACGGCGACTCCCTCGCACCCTAAGTGAGGATATGTCTCGGGAGGTGGACGGCAAACCGGGGAAAGTAACAGTGTGTGCTGGGGTGTCAATCAAAGAGGTGCATCGTGGCGAGACTGGTTTGTTGTGCATGACAGGGATGCTCAGGCCCTCCTCACCTGCAGCCTTCTCCCCAGGTGAGGACCATGACTCGGTGGCCGTCCCCTCATGCCACCCGGGCCCAGGTGGAGGAGGGGTCACCCGCCGACGACATTGCCCACACATATCCGTTCCCTGCATATACCTAAATTCAGTTAGGCCTAGAAGCCATCTTGTTTAGCAAACATGGCGTGAGTTCAGCACACTGTAACGAGGCCCCCACCTTTGGAGGACCTTTCATGCATCTCTGCCGCCGCAGTAGCCCTGGTAGATCCGCTGCGAGCGCGTTCCCATGTGAAAGTCGGATATGAGCTAACCCGAGATGCTAACACTGTAACATTATTCTCGTCCACAATGTAATATCGCACCCTGCATGACCTGGTCCGCGAGGCCGGGGTGACGGGAAAAAAGCTGAGGCATCACTATCTGAAGAAAGTAGAAAATAATTCAAGTATTGGTATTAACGAACTACCTCGGTTTAAACAGATCCTGTAAACTGTGAATAAACCATAAAGATGTAACGTTACATGATACCACCCCAGGTCTGGACTAGTGCTGCTACAACCACAGAGAAAGATGTCGACCAAATGTATAGCCTTTATTTACTCATATATGTTTTCTTAATCACCTAAAGCAGCGAGCATCAATTTCTGTAGGCCATAACCTAGAACGACCTCGTGTAACGTTTAATGTACATAAAATAATCACATCATGTAGTAAATATAATGTTAGGTAACGAAAAGGTACTCGGACCGACTGTATTAAAGAAATGTGTAACGAAATGGAAATATATATGTGTGTTTAAATAACATCAAAATAAGGCGGAACGTTATAAAAGTTCTGCATTCAAAAGTTAGCAACGCACGCGGAAAAAACCTCTGTGAGTATATGCAAGGCCATTCTCCCTCCCACCCTGCCAAGCCTGCCAGATAAGGAAGCTAAGGCCTGTGCCGCGCTCCCTGACCTCCCCCAACCAAGCTGGAGCCGCTTCAGAGAGTCAGAGGCCCCGGTACCGCACCCAAGGCCACAGCCCACCACCTGTGTTATTTACAGCACGGTAATAAACCCACGTTTTGAATCCACTGATCTACCAGCACCCTCTCGTAAAGTCCACAACCCTCCCCCTAGACCACCCCAAGAACGACCCCCATCACTGGGACAAGACACAGAGACCCATTTATATAATAACTTCTAACGCGGCAGACAGGCATGTACCAGTCGGCTCAGGCCCCAGAACTCAGCCCCTCGACCTAAAATACCGGTCAATAGGACACAGGTAAATCTCACCCTAACCGACAATCACCGGACCTCTCAAGAGGTGCATTCCTCATGCGTTGCGTTTATTGTATAAGACAAACTGCCGAGCGATTTATTGATGAACTTAGATGTCGTTTCTTGAATAACTGCAGTGTGCATGGCCTAGGGCAAACGAGTCAGGAGAGGTATTCATCTTTGTCACAGGCTGCCCCAGCATACCAACACCGCTCGGATGACCTCAAGCTGGCCTGCCAGGCCCAACCCAACCCACGAGGCTGACCAGTGACGTCCTCACGCCAAGACCAACCACGCTGCAGCAACACCTATAGTTAGTCGACGCCACCCAATCCCAATTAACTTGTGCCCCCTATAGTGTGTAGGTTCTGATGACGTTTTTTGTATTAGAAATACGCCTGTCTTTGCTATTGTCAGACAGAGCGCTCTCGGAGGTTGCAGAGTTCTTTGCATGCCCTATTCTTTGGATAAACTCCCACTTACGCTCACCCGCACTCTGTCTTGGTCTTATTCCCACTACGGGAGAGTCCCTTATTGTCTCTCATTGAGGGGAGGATCGTGCTGAAATTGGGGGCGCTTCCTTTCAGTGGTGACCCCGATAGCGTGATATCTCCAAATTATTTTTCCTAACTCCTTTCTAACGACCCCCTTGTGGCACGAGAATCTCCGGTCGAGAAGGGATACGCACGGTGAGCCGGCTCCGGGAGGCTGCCCGCCAACGGCGACCGGCACAATAAGAAGTGCGCACTCAATGAGAAAGGGTACGGGATCCCGATTGGAAAAAAATCCCCTTTGAGTGCCGCTCGCCGGAGCCAGGGGCTGACCGTTGAGTTACCGGTGACACCGCCTGGACGGACCCAGTTTCGGAGACTATCGGTTCAAGACGGGCACGTGAGTACTGAGTGCGAGCGATCGTAAAGGGGAAGGGAGGGGAAACTGTGAACAGGAGAACGGGGACAGGTAGAGGAGAAGAATAACGGGGGTCTACTAAAGACGGGTCTTGAAACTTTCTTTATCTTTTCTTTGCATATGGCCATTAGGAGTAAGAAATAAGTGAAGTGGTAGAAGTGACGGAAACCTAGCTCCGAAAGGGGGTGGAAGGCGGCGCTGCATAGTGCTATCTAAACTAGTACTGGGAATATATGAAGAAGTAAGAAATAAGTTATTGGTGTCTGGCAAAAGGAGACACCGGGAATATGTTTTAGTGATTTCTACTCTCTCTATTTCCTTTTTTCCATTCCACGGGGCAGGGGAAGAAAGCGAAAAGGGTATAAGATAAATATACTTGTAGAAGAACTATAAAATAGGGAGCACATTTTGAGGAGTGGGGACTAAGTAGTGGCACGTACAGACGTGAACATAGCAACCTTAGCAGAAAAACAGGGACAGCTGGCCAGGGAGGAAAGGGAGGAAATAAGACGAGGTGTGAGTGGAAAGGCATTGTGATGGGTGCGCGCACCGTGTGAGTGTTGGGGACGACCGGTTGACCGCGAGGTGGCGCCAGAGAGTGTTGACCATAACTAGTACTTGATCAGTTGCAAGCGGAATCACATGAGAGTGTATGGGAATGGGAAGGAGATGAGCTATGGTGAGTGCGAAAGGATTTGCGCAGTGAATAAACTTGGGTGATAATATTTGAGACGTCCGCTCTTGTCTGTGCCATAAAGGTATACATACACATATCTACACCTAACTAAAAGTAAAGAAGGTGGACACGGCTGTGTTAGTGATTTAGAGGATGGGGGCCGAAACTCCCTTGTCACATATTTGTAAGAGCTTACCGGGATACGCTGAACGAATAAATAAATATCACGATCAATGGGTAACAGAATTGAAGGGGGAGGGTCTGCCCCAGATTTGGCCCGAGGGAGGGTCTTTTGACAAAAGCGTTCTTGATATGGTACGAACATGCATTAGCCTCAAGTATAAGGGGAAACAATGGCAAAATAGGAAGGAGATATTAGACCTCTGGAGATTGTTTGAGGAGGTACCCCCACCCAAAGCTCCGGCACCAAATATTGATCTACCTTCCACCACAGATAATCCATTGATGATTCCAAGAGAGGAAAAGGAACAGCTAAGTACAGCACAACCTGCGGAGGTGATTAGTTTGTACCCGATATTACCTAAACCAGCCCCCGCAGCAGGATATAGCGACCCTACGTATGTGCCTCCCCCCACAACTGGTACACCACAAAGACCAACAGCCCCCCCGCCATACGAAAGCACCAGAGAGCGCGCCCAGGGAAGCACACAGAGGGTGGATATAGAGAAGCTAACGAGTGACTTAGAGTCGAGGCTTACTGTGGCAAGGGATGAACTCTCAAGAATAAAAGACATATGTGAGCGCACAGCGTGTGCCCCCACACAATCAGGACGCACGTCTAGAGCGTCGAGCGAAGGTAGACAGATTGAGGAAGGATGGAAAAAGGGGGAAATACTGTTCAGGATTGAGGAAGAGCCGACACGAATAATAGAGGTAGGAGCAGTAGAAGGGAGCATTGGTGATGTATCACGAGAGAGAGGGATCAGAGAGGACTTGTTATGTGATGTCAGAGGAGGGTTGGATGACAGTGATAGGTTGAGTATGGCAGTGGGAGGGGAAAGCGAGGAAGTGGACGGTGCATGTTCACTAGGGACTATAGACGACGAATGGATGGGACGACTAAGAAATAGGGTGGGGAAGATGGCGTCATTGGAGTCAGCAGCGACTAAGGAAAGGGAGGGTGCAACTGCAAAAGGGAAGTTACAACTTCCATTGATACACAGAGGGGGGGGGAGACCAAACTATATACCATGGGCTCAGATGGATAAGGCTAATTTAATGAAATTATTGCCCCAGCTGTCAGGAGGGGCGAGCAAGTGGATATATGCATTTGAGAAACATACCGCCGGCATACCGTTGGCAGTAGGCGATGTGAAAAGCCTACTAGTAACCGCAGTAGGAGATCAAGCGGACAGAGTATGGGCTAAGGCTGGTTTCCCGGCCGTGACGTTAGATTGTGATCGTCATGATGGGGCTTCCTTTAATACAGTACGAGCAAGGGTGTGGGACGCGCTGCGGGAGACATTCCCAGATACCCCTGATTTACAGTCAGTAATGCAATGTACAATGAATGACGGGGAGGATGCTATGGATTACATTCTCCGGGTGCAGGAGATGTGGAGAGCGGAAACGGGCACGCCCTGGCACCAATCCACATCTCTATTTTATTTTATCTTTAAGAGAGGGCTCCCAAAAGAGGTGCAGAAGGCACTCGATAAGATAGCGGGCGTTGAGGCGAAGGGGTGGCCAGAGATCCAAAGTATAATAGTGCACCATTGCAAAAGGATCAAAGAGAGAGAGAGGGAAGTAGCACAGAAAAGGTTGGCAGACGAGGCAAAGTTGGTACAATCAAAACTAGTGAAGGTTGCAGCAGCGGTAGCAGGACTCCCACTCATGAGGGAGGGAGACGAAGGAGAGGAGGGGCAAATAGCAATACAAGGAAGAATAGCAGCAAATTGGGCAGGACAAGGACAACGACAGTGGACTGAGCAGGAGCAGAACGGAGGTCCAACGTGGCAAGAGTGGGCCCCAAGAGGGGGAAGAGGTGGGTACCGGGGCCGAAGAGGAGGACAAGGGTATGGAGGAATGGGAGGTAATGGGTGGCAGGGTCCCAGAGGTCCACAGGGGAGCTGCTGGAACTGTGGGAGATGGGGGCACTACTCAAGAGAGTGCAGGAGCAGACAAAACAACGGGTTCCAGGAGACAGAACAGTACGGTCACCCCCACCCAGGAAGCCCCTACGGCCTCCCCATGGGACAATACCAACAACCAGAAAATGTAGGACAAAGAAGTAACGCACAACTACACGGACATCAGTACAGGACACAAAACCACCCACAGAATAATGACAATATGCAATACACGCCAGGTAACACTTTCGCCACAGTAGCTAACGGAGCACCTGCTCCCGCACCTTACAGCGGGGTGTCAGTAGTTTCGGGGAACATTTTTGATCAGGGGGGGGCAATGAGACACCCCGCATAGGACAGCCCACAGAGAGCACTTGCGTGTCCAGTACTATCTACGACCCACAATGCATCAGAGGAACCATTGATAGGAGCGCAGATAGGAGACAAGCAGTTCATATTCATGGTGGATTCGGGAGCGGAGAAATCATGCATTAGAGAGGGCCGATTCCCGTTATCTAATAGAACGTTAGAGACGCAGGGGTTCTCTGGGGCTGTAATTGAAGTTCCTTACACAGAAGCATTGGATGTGACAGTGGGGGGTAAAACAGTGAAAGCACCCTTACTGTACTATGAACACTCTCCCATTAATTTGCTGGGGAGAGATCTCTTAAGCAAACTAAATATGACAATATCATTCACAGGGAGCGGTATCGTATGTTCGACGCCAGGCATATGCCCCCTCCGCATATTAGCAGTAATACACGGCCACACAATCATGCAAGAGATCAGAGGGTTACCAAGAAACGAGGAGATGTTTGTTGAGGGCATGAGAACATTGGCTCTCATAGTACCAGAACTAAAAAGGATGGATTGGAGTATTCCAGCCGAATTCCTCTTCCGCCCCATAGCAAGCCCCGACACTGCTCTCGGGTCAGTGATATCGTTGGATTTACACGCAGTACACGTGTCAGCAAACAGAATATGTGTGATTGGCGTTGACATGGAAGGATGTGAGTGGCGGACAGTACTGTGTACAAATGCAAATATCCCACTGAGGGAGCTCTCGGACGAGGAGCTATTTTCAGACACTGAGACAGATGGCGAAATAGTGATGGAACTAGCAATGCCGTGTGACATTGTAATTACAGCCAGAAAAACTCAAGTTGAATTAATGGCAGTAGTAGGAGCACCACATGCATTTTTTGATGACGACATGAGGTTAGTACCCACTAACATATGGACAAATGGCCCCCATGACGTGGGGTTATTACATGGGGTTCAGCCTGTGGTAATAAAACTGAAACCGGGAGCAATTATACCCCGGGTAAAACAATATCCGTTGTCACGCGAAGCAGAAGAAGGGATCAGAGAGACACTAGATGCACTGCTAGCACAAGGAATAATAGTGCCCTCAAACTCCCCATGCAACACATGCATTTACCCGATTAAAAAGGCAAAGGGAGGTTCATGGAGGATGATACAGGATTTACGCCCACTCAATGATGTGATTCAGAAGGAGTTCCCTTTAGTGCCGAACCCATCAACAATACTGTGCAACATTCCGAAAACGGCATCCCACTTCACAGTTATTGACTTAAAAAATGCATTTTTCTCGATTCCCTTAGCAGAGGAGAGCAGGTACTTAACTGCGTTTACACTAGGGGGGAGGAGGTTCGAACACTGCAGACTACCACAAGGATATTGCGAGAGCCCAAGCATATTCAACAGGGTACTACATGAAGATCTGGGGAATTTGTCTGTAGAAAGCACAGTGATTCAGTACGTTGATGATTTATTGATCTGTTCACAAACTGAGGAAGAGTGTAGAAAGGACTCAATAACACTCCTGACATTATTGGCCAATAAAGGGTACAAGGTGGACAAGGGGAAGTTACAATACTGTCTGACAGAGGTCCTATACTTGGGACAGCTGATATCAAAGGATGGCAAGCGGATCATACCAGACAGGGCACAGGCGATTAGAGCAGTTGGGGAGCCCAAAACAGTAAAAGAGATGCAGAAATTTCTGGGTATGTGCAACTATTGCCGAGCATGGATATTGGATTATGCAGCATACACGAGGCCCTTGTTACAGGCACTAAAAGAGGCACAGCAGGAAAACAAACACATAGAATGGACAGAAGAGATGAACACAGCATTTGACTCACTAAAAGAGCTGATCTCAAGCGCTCCAGTACTGGCAAATCCAGATTATGGGCGCGAATTCTTCTTATTTTCACACTGCAAAGGAACACTGATGACAGCAGTATTGACACAAAAGACATCGTTAGGGCACAAACCACTGGCTTACTATAGTGGCACCCTAGACGCAGTAATGCAAGGTCATTTCGCGTGCGAGCAATCTCTAGCTGCAGCCGCGTTCGCGATTGAGAAAAGTGCCACGATAGTGATGGGCTGTCCTGTGACACTGTTTGTGGAACACTCACTCTTTGCAATATTAGAGCGATCAAAGAGCACATTGACAACACAACGCGCCACAGCATATGAAATAATACTGTCCAGCGCAAACATCCACATAGTAAGATGTAAAACAGTGAACCCAGCCACATTCATCACAGAGGCGTGCACCGTAGAGGACATGCAAAACCACAACTGCGCTACGTTCACAGGTGACGAAGGTCAGGATCAAGTGATTTTTGAGAATGCCCTGAACGAGGGAGAGGTGTATTTCGTGGACGGGTCAGCATCAATAGATATGGAGACAGGAGAGAAACACGTGGGTATGGCAGTTGTACGATTAGAGGAAGATGAATACGAGACACTAGTGCAACACCGCCTCCCATCCCACTATTCAGCCCAAGCAGCAGAGCTAATTGCGCTAATAGAAGCATTGCATGCCGCCAAGGGGTGCGCAGTGACAATATATACCGACTCAGCATATATGACAACGACAGTACACGGCGGGTTGGCACGGTGGGGGCGGAGAGGGTTCCGACGAGCAGATGGAACACCAGTTCAGCATGCAGAACTATTGAAAGAACTGATTGAGGCTCTGCAAGACCCCACGGCAGTGGCCATTGTAAAATGCCAAGCCCACACCACAAATACAGATTTTATATCTTTGGGGAACGCGGCAGCAGACGCCGCTGCCAAAGAAGCTTCGTATTTACAGAAAGGTGTAGTAGGAGAGTACATGTTGCACCACACAGCAAGCCAAGAGGTCCCCACAGGATACAACATGATGCCCACACAAGAAATAATAGAGCTGCAAGAGGGAGCTAGTGCAGAAGAAAAATTGCTGTGGACTAAAAGGGGATGCAGCAAATCGCCGACTGATTTGTTGTGGCGACAAAAAAGTTCAGGAAAAGCGGTAATGCCAGTCACATTGTTAGAAATAGCATTTCAACAACTACACTTTCCCGCACATAACGCAAAGCAACACATAATGGCAGAGATACAAGAAGATTGGTTTACACCTTGCCTCCATGAACACGTCACAAGACTGGCTTTAGAATGCACGACATGTCAGATTTACAACTCAGGTATGACATTGCGCACACTAAGAGGAACGATACCCAAACCAAATGGCCCATTCAGAGAGCTCCACATTGATTATGTAGACATGGGAGAAAGATGTAACGGGGCTCGCTACATGATTGTGGTTGTATGTCCATTTTCGAGATGGGTGGAGGCAGGCCCCTGTGCGCGCCCTGATGCGAAGGGCGCCGCGAAGTTCCTAGTGCGGGAAGTGTTCCCGCGCTGGGGGATTTGCGAAGTTATTCGCTCAGATAACGGCACGCATTTTGTTAATGAACTATTCAAGGAAGTGACTACCCTATTGGGAATAAAGCACAAATTATGTTCGATTTATCATCCTCAAAGTAATGGCGTAGTGGAAAAGATGAACGGTCTGTTAAAAAGCAGATTGTCAAAACTGTGTTTTTCCCTTAAAAAGAGCTGGATGTACTGCCTGCCTTTGGCCTTGTTCGAGTTACGAAATCAGCCAAGTAAAGACCACCACTTGTCCCCGCATGAGATCGTCACGGGAAGGAGAATGCACACAGCGCATTCACCTCTCCGTGAACGTTCTGATGCACACAGAAGTGCAGCGATATTAGGAGAGGAGTTCACAGAGTACTTGAGAAAACTGACACGCGCAGCGCGCGTAATTGCAAAGCAACTAGCCCCCCCCTCTACAAGGGAGGAGGGGAACACAACAGAAACAGAGACAATGCCTGAAAAACCATTACAACTAATGCCTGGTGACCGTATATATGTCCGAAGTTTTGTGCGAAGGTGGAATGCACCACGTTTCCATGGCCCTTATGAGGTAGTGTTTTGCACACCTACAGCAGTAAAGGTAAAGGGCCTACGATACTGGGTGCATTTGACAGACGTACGCAGAGCTTATAGCGCCGTGGAAGGAGAGGTACAGGACGAGGCACAGACAACTGCGGACAATGAAGTTGTGCAGAATGGATGATGGGAATTTTTGTGTGCATTAAGTGATGAACACTGAACGCGAATGGCGCACGACATGTGTACTGAAATAAACCTGTGTATATACATATATATATAATTTTTTACGACTTTTAAAGGTTTTTTTGGTCCTTTTGGGGTTTTGGAGAAGTTTTTTTTTTTCTTTTTTCTCTCTCTCTCTCTCTCTCTCTCTCTCTCTCTCTCGACTTTTCTCTTTATGTATGAAATAATGTACTGATAGTAATATTTGTAAAGTTACCTTGTCTGTGGACATACCCCCTCCCTCACCCACTCCCATACTTTGCCGAAAAAATTTCACAACGTTCTAAATGTTTACATGCTTGTACTTAATGCACTTTTATGTCTCAAACAGGATTTACTATGGCATCGAATGGGCAGCCTGCAACTAATAGATTTGTTAGATTTAGAGAAATGTTAGTAGATAGATTGACATATTCATATGAATGCGGTTTATCAATGTGTGTTATTGTGTTCTTCATCTCAATATTTTGCCTAATGACACATTGGGTCATAGCGTTCATCTCTACTGAGATGAACGAGGGGGGAGGGGGGAGTAACACCACCCTTGCCCCTGGCACGAATTCAATTACAAATATGAATATTAAAGAAGGTGATTTTTTGATCTGGGATGGATCCCGCCTTGTATGGGGCTACTACACTGCACCACCCACTGCTGCCCTGTCACGATCAAAAGATAAAGATATGGAAAATGACACAATGTCCCTACCTGAAATATATAACAGCCCCACTACCCTTCCCGCCCCGATACAAAACAGCGATTTGTTGTTTATTGAGGAAAATGGAAAAGTAATTACAATGACAGAACACAAGTCCCTATATGAAGAATTGGAAAAGGGGGGAGGGAATGAGAAAGGGGGGCCTATTCTTTCACCTATCGAAACTATAAGGTATAGGAGGGGGGAGAGAAGTAGGCGAAGAAGAGAGACAAGCAGGAGGCGGTATGATGAGTATTATGGGTTAGGATTAGACAAGATGGAAGACCCACGACACCCCCACCAAGCAAATAAATGGTATGCAGATATGAGTACAACAGCTAAACAGACAACTAATGAAAGCTGCTATGTCTGTTCGCTCATCCCCCATGCATCAGGTACACCCAAAGTGTTGTTGCCAAGAGAATTGCCCATTGTGGATGCCCAATGTCTCCTTCATCTCACACTGTGTAGAATAAAGAACACCTTTCAAGCACACAATGTCTCTTTCAAAATAATACAGGACAACAAAACGTGCTATTCAAAAGCGTCTGGAGTGGTCTGTCCTAAAGAACCTTTCTTTGCAATACAAGGGACGCTGTTTTCAGAAAACAAATGGAGAGATGAAGAAGTACTGTGCAAAGCGGAAGCACTGAGAGGTGTCCAACCAGACAAGCTGCGATGGATGGAAAAAACTTGCTTACCAATATGGAAAGAACACATCTCTAAACTAACATGGGTAACAGCGATGGAGAAACCCTTCAAGCTACAAAGTGAAATACAAAACAAACTATGTTTCAAGGGAGAAGGAAAAGTGGCAATGGGAACGAACAAAAACTGTAACAAAACTCTCACCATCCCAGACATGAAAAAAGGAACAGCAGCACTAATGGACACATACTGGGTATGCGGGAATCAGGCCTACTTGCACCTTCCCCAGGCATGGAGTGGCAGCTGCTCAATGGCCACTTTGCATTCGGCCCTAATGGTGATTCCAGAAAGCCACGTCGACGAAAATAAAAGGACGCAAGGAAACATGAACAAGGACGAGACGTCTCCCACTGCAGAAGCACACCTCTATGTCCTGTCCTCCGGAGGGAAAGAAGAGGAGCTATCACGGAACAAGCGAGCATCAAACTACATATCACAAGCGTCATCCGATTTATTGGCACAGATCCCAGACAAGTATCGCCTGTTCAGCTCCGTGGAAACATTTTTTGCCTCACTGGTTTCAAGTGTACAAGCAAGAGCAAATGCAAAATGGCTTCAGATCACACGGTGGGAACTGATTCAGCTGGCCAATGACACTGAAGAAGGGTTCAACATAATAAAGGTGGAACTACGAGCTCTGCGACTAATGACCATGCAGAACAGGTATGTTCTGGACCTGCTAACAGCAATCGATGGAGGTGTTTGCCGAAAAATAGGAAGTGCGTGCTGCACGTTCGTACCTTCTGAAGACGCAGAAAATGGGTCCCTGTCCCACGTCATTGAAGCAGTCCATAACCTGGGAGAGAAAATGAAGCTGGAAGGTGGGGCTCAAAACAGCTCATGGTTCGACAATATCTTCTCCTGGGTTCCCTCCTGGCTTGGAATGACGATGAAATTATTGATACCAGTTGCGGTGGTCCTCCTTGTGGTGTTCTGCCTGTGCCAGGTGGGCCTTCGATGTTGTGCTAACGCAGTCCCTAACGGTGCGATGATGATGGTGACAGTGGGCAACTCTGGTGGTACAATTAAGGCGACACAAGAAGTACATGTACAGACAGGACCAGATAACACTCCCAGATACCAGTTAGTGCCTATGTGCCGTGATAAGTACATAGTAGATAAACTATGGCACACCACTATCAAAGAACCCCGAGATGTGGAACTGGAATGGTATGAGGAGGTCTGGGTAGACTTGGAAGGGACGGGTGACTGTATATATTTAACATGTACCCCAGATGAGTATGCTAGAAGAGGTGAGAACTTGAGGGGGGTATGCAGAGCCTGGATGCCTAGAAAAGGAACACCTGCATGGGATGACGCAGTGATAGAGGAGCAAGAATGTAGAAGATTAGAAGAGCTAAAGAATTCGTTACTTTAGTAACGAAAGGGGGGAAATGTAGGGGAGGACTGGCCGCGAGGCCCTCCTCACCTGCAGCCTTCTCCCCAGGTGAGGACCATGACTCGGTGGCCGTCCCCTCATGCCACCCGGGCCCAGGTGGAGGAGGGGTCACCCGCCGACGACATTGCCCACACATATCCGTTCCCTGCATATACCTAAATTCAGTTAGGCCTAGAAGCCATCTTGTTTAGCAAACATGGCGTGAGTTCAGCACACTGTAACGAGGCCCCCACCTTTGGAGGACCTTTCATGCATCTCTGCCGCCGCAGTAGCCCTGGTAGATCCGTTGCGAGCGCGTTCCCATGTGAAAGTCGGATATGAGCTAACCCGAGATGCTAACACTGTAACATTATTCTCGTCCACAATGTAATATCGCACCCTGCATGACCTGGTCCGCGAGGCCGGGGTGACGGGAAAAAAGCTGAGGCATCACTATCTGAAGAAAGTAGAAAATAATTCAAGTATTGGTATTAACGAACTACCTCGGTTTAAACAGATCCTGTAAACTGTGAATAAACCATAAAGATGTAACGTTACATGATACCACCCCAGGTCTGGACTAGTGCTGCTACAACCACAGAGAAAGATGTCGACCAAATGTATAGCCTTTATTTACTCATATATGTTTTCTTAATCACCTAAAGCAGCGAGCATCAATTTCTGTAGGCCATAACCTAGAACGACCTCGTGTAACGTTTAATGTACATAAAATAATCACATCATGTAGTAAATATAATGTTAGGTAACGAAAAGGTACTCGGACCGACTGTATTAAAGAAATGTGTAACGAAATGGAAATATATATGTGTGTTTAAATAACATCAAAATAAGGCGGAACGTTATAAAAGTTCTGCATTCAAAAGTTAGCAACGCACGAGGAAAAAACCTCTGTGAGTATATGCAAGGCCATTCTCCCTCCCACCCTGCCAAGCCTGCCAGATAAGGAAGCTAAGGCCTGTGCCGCGCTCCCTCACCTCCCCCAACCAAGCTGGAGCCGCTTCAGAGAGTCAGAGGCCCCGGTACCGCACCCAAGGCCACAGCCCACCACCTGTGTTATTTACAGCACGGTAATAAACCCACGTTTTGAATCCACTGATCTACCAGCACCCTCTCGTAAAGTCCACAACCCTCCCCCTAGACCACCCCAAGAACGACCCCCATCACTGGGACAAGACACAGAGACCCATTTATATAATAACTTCTAACGCGGCAGACAGGCATGTACCAGTCGGCTCAGGCCCCAGAACTCAGCCCCTCGACCTAAAATACCGGTCAATAGGACACAGGTAAATCTCACCCTAACCGACAATCACCGGACCTCTCAAGAGGTGCATTCCTCATGCGTTGCGTTTATTGTATAAGACAAACTGCCGAGCGATTTATTGATGAACTTAGATGTCGTTTCTTGAATAACTGCAGTGTGCATGGCCTAGGGCAAACGAGTCAGGAGAGGTATTCATCTTTGTCACAGGCTGCCCCAGCATACCAACACCGCTCGGATGACCTCAAGCTGGCCTGCCAGGCCCAACCCAACCCACGAGGCTGACCAGTGACGTCCTCACGCCAAGACCAACCACGCTGCAGCAACACCTATAGTTAGTCGACGCCACCCAATCCCAATTAACTTGTGCCCCCTATAGTGTGTAGGTTCTGATGACGTTTTTTGTATTAGAAATACGCCTGTCTTTGCTATTGTCAGACAGAGCGCTCTCGGAGGTTGCAGAGTTCTTTGCATGCCCTATTCTTTGGATAAACTCCCACTTACGCTCACCCGCACTCTGTCTTGGTCTTATTCCCACTACGGGAGAGTCCCTTATTGTCTCTCATTGAGGGGAGGATCGTGCTGAAATTGGGGGCGCTTCCTTTCACCGAACATTCATTATTTGCAATTCTCGAGCGATCAAAATCGACACTGACAACACAAAGAGCAACATCATATGAAATAATAATTTCAAGCCCGAATGTACATGTAGTTAGGTGTAAAACGGTAAACCCAGCAACGTTCATAACAGAGCCATGCACAATGGAGGACATGCAGGAACATGACTGTGCAACGTATGAGGGTAAGGGTGATGATATTCCCAAAGCAAGTGAAAACGCCCTGAAGGAAGGAGAAATATACTTCATCGATGGCTCAGCATCAATTAATCCGGAAACAGGGGAAAAACATGTAGGGATGGCAGTAGTATGAATGGAAGAAGATAGCTATGAAACAATCGTCCAAAAGAGCCTCCCGTCCCATTACTCCGCACAAGCAGCGGAACTAACTGCATTAATTGAAGCATTACGCACAGCCAAAGGATGCACAGTGACGATATATTCAGATTCAGCATATGTAGCTACCACTGTTCATTCAGGACTATTGCGCTGGCGTAGGAGGGGGTTCAGACGAGCGGATGGCTCGCCAGTACAGCACGCTGCACTATTGAATGAATTGATAGATGCATTATCAGAACCATCGGTAGTGGTCCCATACCAACAACACAGATGCGATACCAACACAGGCCCATACCAACAACACAGATGCGATCTCATTGGGAAACGCGGCAGCCGACACAGCAGCGAAGGAAGCCTCGTATTTCAATGTAATACCAGTAACGGAGTGCATTGTAAAAGCAGCTACTACAGAACCACTAGAAGAAGCTTATAGTAACACACCCATAGCACAGCTAATAGAGCTACAGAGGAGAGCACCACCGGAGGAGCGAGAGTTGTGGAGCAAGCGGGGGTGCAAACAATCAGCCACAGACCTTATATGGAGACAGGAGACAATGGGAAAAGTAGTGATGCCGGTAGAATTACTAGAAGTAGCATTCCAACAGCTGCACTTCCCAGCCCATGTAGCGAAACAACATATCGCAGCAGACATTCAGGAACATTGTTTTGTCCCTAACCTACAGGAGCATTTGTCAAAGTTTGTCATAGAGTGTACGACATGTCAAACATACAACTCAGGGATGACACTGAGGACATTGCGAGGCACCTTGCCACGACCAGTAGGGCCATTTAGAGAACTCCATATTGACTACGCCGACATGGGAGAGAGATGTAACGGAGCAAGATATCTAATTGTGGTGGTGTGTCTTTTCTCAAGGTGGGTGGAGGCGGGTCCATGTCCCCACCCAGACGCGAAGTGTGCGGCGAAGTTTCTATTACGAGAAGTGTTTTCCCGGTGGGGAATATGTGATGTGATACGGTCAGACAATGGCACACACTTTGTGAATGACCTCTTCAAGGAAGTGACAACACTCTTGGGGGTAAAGCACAAACTGTGTTCCATTTATCATCCGATGGCCAATGGGATGGTGGAGAAGATCAACGGCCTGCTGAAGAGCAAATTATCAAAGGTGTGCAACACACTAAAAAAAGAACTGGGTATATTGCCTGCCCCTAGCACTGTTCCAACTCAGGACGCAACCATGCAAGGACCACCATCTGAGCCCCCATGAGATTGTGACTGGGCGGGAAATACACACACCACTCTCCCCGATTAGGAGAGCATCAGACGCACACAGGGCTGCCACAGTGCTGGAAAAAGAATTTAGGGAATATTTAACTCAGCTGACACGTGCAGTTCGCAACATAGCGCGCCAAATAGCACCACCATTCACTGAAAATGTGGCAACTGATACTACCACACCAGCTACAGACAGCCCCAGCGGGCCGCTGATGCTGGGGTCATAGGTGTACGTCTGAAGCTTTGTGAGGAGATGGAATTCACCTAGGTTTCATGGCCCCTACGAGGTCATATGTAGTACACCCACTGCAGTGAAAGTGAAGGGACTGAAATCTTGGGTGCACCTCTCAGATGTGAGGAGGGTACGCAATAGTACACTCCCTCAGGTCGAACAGGAATGTGCAACTGGTACTACAAACAAGGTTGAAAAACAATGACAATGTGATTTAATGAAGAAGGAACATGAAAGGATGTTATGCCCTCTGGTTTGCTCTGCCATATGTGCCACATGTTCGTATCAATTACCTATTACTGTCTTTTACCTCTCTCTCTCTCTCTCTCTCTCTCTCTCTCTCTCTCTCTCTCTCTCTCTCTCTCTCTCTCTCTCTGTCTCTCGAGAAATGCCTAAGAACAAAGGACGTAATTGAAACAAAGAGCTGAGAAACGTATATAAAAATGAAATAGCAAAATGGAAGTAATGAGTGAATATGAAATGTAAATATATAGATGGATGTACATATTATGATTATTTAACAATTTTGTATTGCCCCTCCAGGTGATAAATGGCCCAACGAAGCACAATTGCGGCGGATGCAATTATGTTAGATAGTGATAGGGATGCCATCAGGGCAAAAAGGTTTAGTAATGTTGAATGTGTTTTGAAATGTGCTGCAATCTCGTTTTCAGTGATGCTGTTTTTCATGGCCTGGTACTATACTCTCTTATCTCTGGTTAATGATTTGCACAAAGGGGGAGCGGGGCTAATATGGTACAAGAAGGTTCCAACCTAATTTGGACTGGAGTAAAGACAATGTGGGGAGAAACTTATAACATTGGTATTAACGGTACAAATGTAACGCAACCCTCGGAACACGCCATTGCAGGTCCAACAATTGTCTCAGTGTTACATGCTGGCATACATATAAGTAATGATTATGAATCAAATGAATATGATAGCGACTATTATTGGCGAAAGACTTAGCTAATACAAGTGCATATACACAGGCAGTTATAGAACCTACCTCATATTACGCTGCTACCACTAGTGAATATACACATGCCATGTTCAACAGCAATGCACGACCTGGGCTGGAATGTTTCCAATACATTACCAAAGAGTGAGAAGCCACAAGGAGGGAAGGAGAAGGAAAAGGGGGCGGGAGGGAAAAGATACGACATTTATCATGACCTGGGGTTAGATGAAATAGAAGACCCCCGCCACCCTGACCAATCTAACAAATGGTACTCAGACATGAGTGCTACGGCAAAGCAAGCAACAAATGAAAGCTGCTATGTTTGTTCACTCATTCCTCATGCATCAGGGACACCAAAAATGTTGATACCCCAGGAAGTACCCTTGTCGGAGGCTCAGTGTTTAATTCATTTAGTTCTGTGTAGGATAAAAAGCACCTTCCAGGCACACACCATCAGCCTAGAAAGAATGGAGAGTGAGAGAACATGCACAAGCCGGCGTCAAGGAGTGATTTGCCTCAGAGAACCATTTCTTGTCCTAAAGGGGACGAGGTATGCAGAGAACAAGTGGCACGATGAAACTATTGAGTGCAGAGCAGAAGCACTCAGGGGGCTGGCCGAAGAAGCATTCCAATGGATAAAGGGAGTGTGCACGCCTATCTGGTCACAGCATGTTGCTAAGCTAACATGGATTACAGCGCTGGAAAAGCCCATAAAAACGCAAAAAGAAATACCGCACAAACTATGCTTCCATGGAGAAGGAAAGGTGAACATGGGGGAAGCAAGAAAATGCAACAAGACAGTAATAATACCAGACATGAAAAAAGGCACCGCAGCCCTCATGGACATGTACTGGGTTTGTGGCAAACAAGCATACCTGCATCTACCCGCATCCTGGAAGGGTACTTGCGCCTTAGCCACTCTCCATGCAGCACTGGTGGTAATACCAGAAAGCCATATTCAAGGGGCAGCAGGGGATTCGGCTGTCAAATCAACAGCAGGGCAATCGGCTGGTCCATCAGCAGCGCCTCAACAAGAAAACACAGATCTTCCAGCATATGAACTATTGTCAGAATACGAGCTGAAAACAAAGTTGTCACGAAGCAAACTACATCCAACTACATTTCGTCCGAATCATCAAAACTCCTTGCTGAGATCCCGCAAAAATACAAGCTGTTCTCATCTGCAGAGACATTTTTTGCATCACTCTTAGCACCAGGGCTCCAAGCACGAGCAAACGCCAAATGGTTGCGAATAGTACGCTGGGAGCTCATCCAACTGGCCAACGACACTGAAGAAGGATTCAACGTTATAAAAATAGAGCTCCGTGCCCTACGCCTAATGACAATGCAAAACAGATATGTTCTAGATCTCCTCACGACGATGGATGGTGGTGTTTGCTGCAAAATCGGGGGCCGGGGCCTGTTGCACATTCGTTCCATCTGAAGATGCAGATAACGGGACACTCTCACATGTGATAACAGCAGTCCACAATCTAGGAGAGAAGATGAGAATGGAGGGCGGAGCAGAAGAAAGTACATGGTCTGACAACTTGTTCAGCTGGATACTATCATGGGTAAATGTGATGATGAAAATACTAGTCCCTATCATCGTCTCTGTGTTACTATTCTTCTGCGTGTGCCAACTGGGACTCTGGTGTTGTGCAAAAGGTATGCCTACCTCGACTATGATGATGGTAACAATGGTCCGACCGACAACGGTAGCAACTATGATAGATGCCCAAATACAAACAGGGGAACATAACCCTCCAAAGTACAGGATGACTGCCATCTACAGGCTATATTGGGACAGGGTCGATAATTTATACCACACCACAATCAAAGAACCAACAGAAGTGCAATGGTATAACAAGGTATGGGTAGACTTGGATGGGGATGGTGGGATATACCTAACATGCACTCCAGATGAATATGCAAGAAGAGGGAATAGCTTGAGAAGTGTATACAAAGCATGGATGCCAATAAAGGGTACCCCAGCCTGGGAAGAAGTAGTGGCTGAAGCTGAGTACTACCGAAGGGAGAATGAAAAGAATAAAGTGTCATAATTTGTTACTTTAGATGTAACGAAAGGGGGGAACGTGTGGGAGCAAGGGGCCATCAGTCCCCTCGCGTCCTCTACTTCTCAGTACAAAACTCGGACCAAGTGCCTCCAGTAGTGGGTTCGCCCCTTGCCCTTATGCAATGTTAACTTTGGTTGACTTTCGCGTAGATGGGACCGCTGAGCAGGACACGGGGCATCCATTTTTGTACCCCCTTTCGACTCCATCTTGGTGACTAGGCCTCACTGCGATAGTACAAAAACGCTTCTCTTCCCTTTTCTCGCAGCAGCTGGGTCAGGCGCGCAGGGCACAGGGTCCCCACCCTCGTTCTCACTCTGACTGGAAAACTCTGCAGGCCCATTCTCATGCAGAAGCAGGAGATGCTTGCAACACATAATAAATGTAACACATCGCTCTTCCTCTGAGATCACTGTCCTGCATGTGAACCAGCATGAGCTAAGCACATAGCTCGTCCATCTCCACAAACGTGTCGTTGCCCCTCCCGCACTCTCTCCAGTGGAAACTTACTGCCATTGTGACCCTGTGTTCCTGCAAGATATTTCTTTAATGTGCCAGACCACTGACCATGCCATGATGCCCACCCAGCAGATCCCCAACTAACATTAGACCCCTGCTGCAGTATATTGTTGCCTACTACTAACAAATGCCACATACCAGACATTCTTATGAGTACCGGCCTTAACTTCAACCGGTGTATTATAGCGGTCAAGACCCTTAACCTAAGACTTGTATAATCCTATGTTATTGATAGCATAGATATATGTGAGACTTTTATAGAGACATGATAAACTACAGAAGGTCTTTGAACAATTATTATTTAGTGCATGCATTTTTTGAGAATATATTATGTTAGCTTAGATAGTGACCATCCTACCTCCCAGCGACCTGACCTTCACCCATGCGGAGCGCAGATGACTGACGTCAATCCTCCCGCCAAACAAACGACCAACCCGGATGAAGAGATGCCTCCCCAGCTGAGAAATCGAGTGAACTGACCAATCCGGGACCAACGTAGTATCCTATGTTAGTTGTGTCATTTAAAATGGAATGTAATGATAACTTGTGCAGAGCGCTCTCAGATATCTCTTGAATACTATTCATTAGATAAACCTTGCCTTGAACTCTCACAGCCTGCTCTCTTTGCCTTATTCCCTGTCAGGGGTGTGTTTGTTTTATTCTTTTGCACGTCAAAGACGGGGAGGGCACAAACACGATTAAGTAATTAGTGCACTTTACAATTCCGTGGACTGTCTTCTGATGCATTAATGGATTTGTCCCCTCTTTTCTTTTCAAGAAGATGTCCCTTCACTTCCCCCTCCCCTGAAGACTTCACTCTTTCAGTCTGAGGGTTCCTTTGGTCCATAAATGTAATTCCTTTTGGAAAAGCAGTTGCACTTTTTCTTTCATGACCCACTCCCTGTGGAATTTATTTCCTCTTGTTATCCATTACTCTTCTTTTTTTCTTTTTCATCACAGGCTCAAAACCTGACTTTTGTCACCAATATTTGGATGTTGGTGTTCTCTTTTTGTTCTTCCTGGCCGAGTGTCTTCTCTCTGAGGTAACTTCCAGGAGACTACTTTGCGGTGACTGTGAGGTCTAAAAACTGAACAAAATTAACCACATATAATCAGAATGACAGATACGTTCTTTTAAATCAACATACATGAATAAACATGCTAAATAATAATTGTGATATTTTCATTCAATTTAAATAACTACTGCACAATTTTCAAAGGCATTTAATGGTGCTCACATTGATTACATTGGGAATGGAATTGCTAATTCATTTTAGCAAATCACTATCATTGCTCAAACAATGATATTAGAACAAAATGACTTAATTTATATTATGCTTCCTGAGATTTTGGACAATTGAATGGTTGGAAATAATCGACATTCAATTTTACAGGGGGAAGTTACAGGGCCCCTGGCATAGTTTTTAGGGTTGCATTCTTCAAAAACAAGACTCAGCCCATGCTCTCTGTACACTATGAAAGAGGTTCTTGTTTGGAATATTAATGTGCCTAACATTCTTGCAGGGCATCGGTCCTTGGAATCCAACATTTAATCTGAGACATCAGGTGCATACAGAGATTGAAGATTCTGTTACAACATCGTTTCTGCAAGCTATTAATATTAGACTGCAGAGATAACTATCTACATACTATATTTGAGTTAAAAAATAATTGACTATTTAATTGCACTTGAAGATTATCCATTTTCTGACTTCAAAATTATGTATTTTGAAATAGCACATCAAGAATTGGTTTAGGCGGGTGACTCCGTGAGCTTCCCACTGGGTAGGCCTGGTTCTTATTTTCTTGCTGGGCTCTTTCACTTTCTGGTGTGGACTCAGGAGAACTTGATCTGGGAACTAGGAATAGAAGTCTTCTCTTTGAATCTGGGTCAGTTTCTGGGTTTTAGAATTTCCTCAGTTCTGTTCCAATTTGGTTTATGAATGATCAGTGATGGTTTCTCCTTCGCTAAGCCCTAATGCCCCTTCCCAATGTTGCCTCTGAGACCTTGTTGCTCTTTTTTCCCACTTATCCGTTGGTTATGCCTTAATTAACTTGATAATTGCTCTCAATACATGGTTTCTCTGATGTGGCAAGATTCTACTAGTCTAATCCGTCATAAAATTACATTTGTGTTAATCTAAACTACCATTGATTGCTTCACTGTAGGGCAGGGGCCTGCAACCTGTGGCTCTCCAGATGTTCTGCACTATGATTCCCATGATCCTTCCACATTGACTATGTTGGCTAGGGCTGATGAGAATTATAGTCTGAAACATCTGGAGAGCCAAAGGTCGCAGAATACTGCTCTGGAGAATCTTAACAAAACTCACCCCAACAACCTTCTTGAAGGCTAGTGTGGGAAATTATTGTGTAGGTATGTCTAGACCGATTTCTGGACCTCCCATCTACCTTGGAAAATTGGGGTGCCTGTTCATTTTTCTCCCCCTTCTTGAGTACACCAGGGTCAGATTCTCAAAGAATAGCACAAATGAAAGTACAGAAAATGTGCTTGTTTCAATAGGAGACCTGAGCATTTCAGGGGGGCTTGGACTGTAGCACACAAATGCGCTGTCCAGCCCCTCTGCATACATTAATGTCGGGTCTTTGGTTTAATGGCTGCTTTTATATTTATTTTTCCAAAGTTCATATTACGTTAATTGACTTGGTCATCCTATCATTTCTGCTTTTAGCAATTTGCTGTAACCTTTAGTTATTTGTATTGGCATCTGCTTACGGCTACTAATCCAGTCACCTAGTATTAAGGGATTCATTCACATTTTTAGGAAGCGTTTAAGATTTAGAATGTTTCCTCTGAGTGGATGAAATTCACTCTTGACATTAAGAGTCAGTAGTCGATCATCCCACACAAAGATGGTAAGTAAGTGGCAAAACAGTTTCTTTTAAATGCATCAGACACTCTTGGACGCTATTCTTTGATTGTTCAGTTACCACATATCATTCTTTATCACAATCTTTTAACGTTAAAGATCAACCTTTCAAAAATTCACTGTACAGGCACAGCCATTGCTTTCTGAAACAATGTTTCACCCAACAAGAGTTGCTCGGAACTAGATCATGACGCTCATCACCATTTGACCTTCATCAGTACCTACGCTTTAGAAAACCCTCTGATTAAGTGGATTCTTTATTGAAATTAGCAGCTGTTACAAGCCAATCACCAAAAATCCTGAATTTTTAAATATATCCCATTGTGCACATATTGATGGAGTAAACACTTATATGGTCAAATTACAGCTGTCTGATCATCAACAACATTTCTTGTGACATCCATAATTTGACATTTTTAGATCTCTCGACTCTCACATTTGAAAGGATGCTGTGAAAGGGGATTGTGTTTATCATCCAAACATTGACAAATCTATCCCTTTTATGTATTATGCTACCTGTGAAACAGCATAGGTTAAGTACTTATTCTCTCCGCCTTGTGTCTTGTACTACTTTGGTCAAACCACATGCAAGGCATGCATTAGGTGGAATGAATATAACCCAAACACATGCTTCAGAAAGTCTAAGTGACCATTGACAATTCATTTTCTGGAAAAGACATAAAAACTCACATCTTATGTTTCATATACAGGAAATGGTGTGTAGTCCTCCTTGTAGGGGCTTCCTTGAATGTCTTCTTCGGCACAAGCAATGCACTTGGGCTGTGCTATTATGAACATTATGACTTGATGGACATAATGATGACGTTAATCATGTGTTATGTTTGATATTAATGTAGCTATCTGTGTGTACACTAATGTTTCAGCAACTTTGGGATTTATACCTTCTGTTACTTTTTCTATTATTATCCCTTACTTTATCCCTTCATATTCCCTTTCTTTTTCCCCCCTCTGATTTATCTCTTTCCCTCTTCTCCCTCTTTCCCCATCCCAACCTTTCCCTTTCTCCCCTTTCTTTGGTATGGGCTTGCCTTTCCCTTAAATCGCTCGCGTCCCTGCCTTTCACTTACTCTTCCTTTGCCTCTTCTCTCTTTTCTATATAGTATTGGCTTTTCTCCCATATCTTTTCCCCATTGATTTCTTTCTTTTTTTCTTACCTCTTCTTCCTATTTCCTTTTCTATCATGCCATTCACACTGTTTCCCTCCCTTCTTCTCTTTTTCTCCCTCCATTCAGTATACACCTCCATCCTATCTGATTTCCAAATCCCCATCCTCTCTTTTGTATTTTTCCATTTTCCTGATGTCCCTTAAGTTAGTTTCCAAACATGTATTGTGGAGTGTAAGCTGAGTGCAGTTGCAGCAGGAGGTTCTGAGGTTTGAGCTGTTTACACTGTTGGTCTACTTTTGGAGTATGCCTTCAACGTCTACACCCATACCAGTGCCAAGGTCTTCATAAAGTGGAGCGCAAAGTGCGTGTGGAATGCTGGAAGCTCAGTGTAGTTGCAGCAGGAGAGGATTCAGCTGTTTATGCTGTCGGTCTGCCTTTATAGTCTTTCTTCAATGCCTACACTCTTACCTGGCCGAGGTCTTCATAACGTGGAGCTCAGAGGATGCATAGAGTGCTGCAAGCTGAGTGCAGTTGCAGCAGTTGAAGGGGACTGTAGGTTATTTTACTCAGGTGACATCTAATTCAGGGAAGCTTTCCACCCACCCCAAACCAGGCATGCAAAATTTTCTTTCATTTAATTAAGTTCTTTGTATGAATTTGGGACCCCCAATTTAATAACATTGATTACTTACAGCTTCCTCCCCACCCCTTTCAGGACAAGAAACACAAAGTGTTGCAGACAAGGTCTATTTATTACCAAAATAGAAATAATTTAATCAGATGCAACATAGGCAAATTGTTTCTTCATAAAAGGTCAATTATAAGATATAATCTACACACTAGTCAATTCAGTATCCAATGCTACCGTGATCGAGACAGGGGCTTTTGTAATACACTCATTGCCATAGGTATCTATGCATTTAATTCACCCTGAGCACGCATACACCACGGATTCAATGCACGAGAATCCAGGAGGAATCTTTCATTTGGGAAAAACAAAGAATTATTTTAAAATATCCCTGCCTATCCAATTCTCGCTGCTTCCCCTTTATTAAAAAAAAACACCCCCTTACTCAATAGACATGCCAGAATTTTAAGGTTTTTAAAAAAGGAAAAATTATGTTTAACAGACATGTAGGTTAGATTCCCTTCTGTAAAGTTTTTATCTAATTATTGTGTAACAGCGTACCTTTCTCACTTTCAATTGGAAACTTTAAACAGCAAGAGAGTTGGTAGTGAATGATCACACTCTCCATTTGGTCCGGAACATTTTGCTTTAACAGTATTCTGCTTGATGATATAACCAGGAATTACTTCAGTTATATTCTTTTTCTTGGTATGTACACATTGAGAAGTCCTTTTAACTCATGGATAATTCTTCCACACTTGAAGTCTTTGCACAGAGAAAGAGTGAGGTTATTTCATTGTAGACACACCATGGACCTAGCCTATCAATTATACATGTATTTCCAGAAGAACGTACACTTCTGAAATGTTCCTTTTGTTCTTGGAATGCACAATGAATGTATGTATTCCCACCCATCAGTACTAACAAAGAACAGGGCCAGGATTCAATCTAATTGCCCTAATAGTATCACTCCCCTCAGAATGTGTTTCCCTTTTAGAATATAATCACATATGAATTTCTTTTGGCTTTATCACAGAAGGGTGGGCACCCTCTTATGGACTGGTTCAATTCTCCCTCGGTGGGAACTGGTTGGCATCAGTCAGCAAGATGTAATCAGATTTCCTCCTGTCTACTATTTCTTCCACAGAATAAGGCCTGGGACCGTAACTCCTAGAAGGCCTCATATTCAGGATGCTGGTAATAATCCAAAATGGGTCCAAAAGCAGAGCAATCTATTCCCTCTCCTTCCTGTTATTATCAATTCTTCTTTCTATCCATATGTCAGTGAGTGAGCGAGTGAGTCTGTCAGTGTCTCTGTCCTGAGTGAATGTCTATTGAATCTTATATAGAACAGTAACCCCACCTTTTCAATGTGTGTGTACTTTGCTCAATATAATTGGGTAATGTATGTGATAGGACAGTATTCCAAAAGTGACATCACAGTAGACATAGCCCTTCACAGTCATTAGGTATATTAATGAAGAGAACAGTCTGATGCAAGTAATGTCTTAAAGCAGTTTCCCTCCCATTTAATGTGATGTCATCTCAGGGATTTCTTGCATTAAATTTTGACACATTCTCATATAATGAATTCCACACATGTTACCACTTTACTAATGTTCTCACCAGATTCCTCTCTTTGTTGTCACAAATCAAATGATGCAATCCTCATCATAATAGCATGAATAAATACTGAGTTATAGATATTTCCATTTAACTCACTTCTACATTTAGATTGAAATTATTTTCCCATCTCAAAGCGACAGGCTTGCCCCACCGTACGCTATGATATGACACACTAGCGTGCACCATTTCTTTGTGACAAAATGCATATTTACCTTATTTGAAAACTGTAAATGACCTCACACAAATTTTGTTTTTCTACCACCTAATAGAGCATTTTTAGCTGAACATTGCAAAAGAAATACTATCTTTCTACGAGGTTCTGTTCAGAATTATGGGCAAAATAGTGAATCCTACTCTAAAAGAAATGCATTTTTCCAATACCAAATATTAAATTGCATCTGCCGTAGGGTCTGTCACCCACAGAGTATCTGGGGTCTTCAGTTCTTTAGCTGTTAGTTCAGGGCTAATCTTTACAACCCAGAGACATGGCGGTGATAAAGTCTTTGAAGTTTGGTTCTTCAGTGCTTTATGACTTTTGCCACTGATCTTCTTGGCCATTTCCCATATCGGTAGATTCTTCAGGTTAACCTTTGTTTCTCCAAATATTTTCTTTGCTGCCTTCATGAGGACCTGGGAGATCAGATTAGGCACCACAGATCTGCTGAACCCCCATTAATTGTTCCCTTTTCTGAAGCTCACCGTACACAGATGCAACCTATAAACAACAGTTTAGGATTTACAGTCAGGCCCATTTGTTATCTTTATGGCTGAGCTTACACCAGTTCATCTCTGTGAGAAAGCACGGTATCTGTTTTCACATTTCCTTTTGGGGGAGGTGGCATGGGCACAACACAAATGACAGAGTTCCATTTTAGCTTCCTTTAATGTTGTTTCCATTCACACTTTCATCTTATAAAATGCACATGTTTCTGTCCCACTTGATTTTCATTTTTTCCCTAAAAACACAGCAAAATAAAAAGCAAATCTGTTTTTGTTTCTTGCAACTGCTGTTATCTTTCTCCTCAGGTT